>NW_028165406.1:12500-94267 GCF_964263955.1 Coregonus lavaretus | reverse complement strand
ATCCATTCTAAACTTCTCTCATGTTGCTGGTATACTGGTTGGCAAATGGACAAGACATAATGGGTGGTAAAGGTGGTGGCGGCCCAGGTGAGACACTATCATGGGCCATTCACTTTGAACATTTGTGCCATTGGGAAGACGAACTGTGAAGCTATCTGAAGGAGACAATGAAGACTCCGGAAGAATGAGTGCCGTGACCCAAGGGGGGGGGGGGGGGGAAATGTATAGTAATTTAGACCTAGAATGCATTGAGATACTGATCTGTAATTATAACTGTGATGAGAAAGTTAATGCTAGAATTATGGATAACTATACTGTATGTTAATGTAAATGTACATTCTGCCAGTGTCGGTGTGTGTGCTAAGTTGAGGGTTTTAACTTATAGTAATAGAACCAACGTGAATCACTAAGCAATGTCATTCTAAATTTGGGTTGGATAATTAATTGGGTTTTATTTATGATTTGGAAACAATAATTTTTTGGGTAAACTGACTAATTGATTTGAGTAAGTTTTTAGTATGTTAATAACTATATGAGTGAATCAATTAATGTGTTAGGGATTGATTGTTTTGATTGTTGTGAACCCTCTGATCCTGAGAGTGAATCTGATCCTAATCTATTTCACCTATATCCATTACGAAATTCAGGAACGATAGCAGGTTTGTGCTGATGGCACAGTGTCCATAGGCGTTGCCCTTATAAATAGTGGGATCATGATGCTTGTCCTGGGTCATGTTCATTAGGCACCAACGGAATACATTTTACTTCAACCGGGAGTCACTACCTGGACTTGTCCAACAAGATATGCTAATTTTAGTTTCTACAGATGTTGCTATAGGGATGGGAATGTCTATTTCCACCATGCTGACCAATGTGAGTATGCTCAGTATCAACATGATGATTGTGTTTTGTACTGATGAAAAATGTCCTCCGACTTAGATGGTTGAGAATTTCTTAACAATATTTTATGTTAAGGTAAAAAACTTAATGAACCAACGGATGGTCATTTACAATGGTAATATACTAGTGCAAGGAGGTTTTTATATGCTCAAGTTAGAAGTTGTTTGATGCCTTATTTGTTTTCTACATTTGTATTAATGTCTTCTTAAAAGTTTTACATTTTCTTTTAAGTTGAGACGCAAGTCTGAAAAGGGGGGAATATAGTAGAAAATTACGAGATTATGTTTTAATACGGTTTATGCATCGAATAAGGTTTCTCAATACTCCCTCATCTGTGTCTGTGGGAACTGAGTTGGCCTGTGGGGTTTGGGGGCTAGCAACTGTTTTATATTTTGTTTTATATGTAATGTATGTGCCTTAATGTGTTTGGACCCCAAGAAGAGTAGCTGCTGCCTTGGCAGCAGCTAATGGGGATCCCTAATAAATAGAAATACAAATACAAATGTGGTACAAATATTGCACTACAGGAAAATATATTGATTGTGTGTCCATAAAACCAAGGTTAAGTCTACTCATTAGAGTCCATAGTATTCAGTTTTGAACAAATACTTAGGTCCCTCAGACTCAACTCTGGACCTTGAAGCCAGTTCCACTACATTTTTTCATTGTTCAGGGACTGATTTAGACCTGGGACACCAGGTGAGTGCAATTAATTATCATGTAGAACAGAAAACCAGCACAATCCGGACCTCGTAGGGTAAGAGTTGAATACCCCTGATCTAGATCATAGACCCGACTACACACAAAAAAAACATGGGACAGGACTCTTATTCTGAAGGATTCCAAAAATCTGTGACTCGGTTAACTCTGTCAACCACCGCATTCTTATTGGCAGACTAAATAACCTTGGTTTCTCAAATGACTGCCTCGCCTGGTTCACCAACTACTTCTCAGATAGAGTTCAATGTGTCAAATCGGAGGGCCTGTTGTCTGGACCTATGGCAGTCTCTATGGGGGTGCCACATGGTTCAATTCTTGGGCTGACTCTTTTCTCCGTGTAAATCAATGATGTCGCTCTTGCTGCTGGTGACTCTCAGATCCACCTCTACGCAGACGGCACCATTTTGTATACATCTGGCCCTTCATTGGATACTGTTAACAAACCTCCAAACGAGCTTCAATGCCATACAACACTCCTTCCATAGCCTCCAACTGCTCTTAAACACTAGTAAAACTAAATTCAAAGCCTCCTTCACTCATGCTACCAAACATGCCCTCGTAAAACTGACTATCCTACCGATACTTGACTTTGGCGATGTAATTTACAAAATAGCCTCCAACACTTTACTCAGCAAATTGGATGTAGTCTATCACAGTGCCATCCGTTTTGTCACCAAAGCCCCATATACTACCCACCACTGTGACCTGTACGCTCTTGTTGGCTGGTCCTCACTATATATTCGTCGTCAAACTCACTGGCTCCAGGCCATCTATAAATCACTGCTAGGCAAATCTCTGCCATACCTTAGCTCATTGGTCACCATAGCAACACCCACCCGTAGTATGCGCTCCAGCAGGTATATCTTACTGGTCATCCCCAAAGCCAACACCTCCTTTGGCCGCCATTCCTTCCAGTTCTCTGCTGCCACTGACTGGAACGAACTGCAAAAATCTCTGAAGCTGGAGACTCTTATCTCCCTCACTAACTTTAAGCATCAGTTGTCAGAGCACCTTACCGATCACTGCACCTGTACACAGCCCTTCTGAAAATAGCCCACCCAACTACCTCATCCCCATATTGTTATTTATTTTGTTCATTTGCACCCCAGTATCTCTATTTGCACATCATCTCTTGCACATCTATCATTCCAGTGTTAATACTAATTGTAATTATTTTGCACTATGGCCTATTTATTGCCTTACCTCCATAACTTGCTACATTTGCACACACTGTATATATATTTTCTGTTGTATTTTGGACTTTGTTTTACCCCATATGTAACTCTGTGTTGTTGTTTTTATCGCACTGCTTTGCTTTATCTTGGCCAGGTCGCAGTTGTAAATGAGAACTTGTTCTCAACTGGCTTACCTGGTTAAATAAAGGTTAAATAAAAATTTATTAAAAAATGTAACGTTATTGATCTGTATGTTTCCCTAGCTAATTCCCTACTTTTCACACTGACATGGTATAAACAGCTCTACAGGCTTCACTATCATGGTGCACAGTCAGTACACAACACTATGCTCATCATGTCTTAGCAGGATGATGGTGACAGGTGTCCCTGCAGGGTCAGACAGCCAGGGAAGACCAGTCTACAGAGCTCAGGTGAATTATGTAGTATATTATAACAATCAGTGACTGGATACAAAGTTCCTTCTTGAGTTGATGGGTAGGCTACATTCTGGGATCTGGGAATAATGGAAATTTCAATTGTTGAACCATTGATTCTATTCTTGAATAATATAATGTATAAATGTACACCAAGGTCATTCTTTGTCATGCTTCACCTGAGCAGGATCAGATGGTGACCTGGGTCTCATCAGGGACAGGAAGCAAGGGAAGACGAGTCTGTGACAGCGCAGAGGTGAACTTTTGCTGATACAACATTTTAATGTCTCTGTGCAGCAAACACTGGACAAGCAACAAGCTTCAAAGATTGAAACTATTTTAAGGCAGTCTGACAAACCTTGATTTCCAAACAAATATCTGAGGAAGATCTGGGCGACGCTATTGATGATGATGATGAATGGATACAGATATGTTAGAATGCCCAGTCATGTTCATATAATATCACACGTGAATGACTGCAGTTTAAGACCATCCATAGAGCGTACTATATGCCAGTGAAACTGAATATCACGCACTCAGAAATGTTATTCTTCTGCTGGAGGTGTAAAACATAAAAGGGGACATATTTGCCTATGTTATGGTCTTGTGAAGGCTGGCTGAAGTCTGGCAAAGAGTATATTATTTTATCTCAGCATGTCTACAGATTCTCCCTTCTCCCTGTTTTTGTTTGCTTGGAAATGTTGATACTGAAGACTGTTATCAAGTTAAAAGAGCTCTACAGTACTATTAGGCTTATGATATGAATTACAGTGCATTCTGGAACTATTCAGACCACTTTCTCCACATTGTTCCATTACAGCCTTATTCTTAAATTGATTTTCCCTCAATCTACACACAATACCCCATAATGACAAAGAAAAAACAGGTTTAGAAATTGTTTCAAATGTATTAAAAATGAAAAATCACATTTACAGTGGTGTGAAAAAGTGTTTGCCCCCTTCCTGATTTCTTATTTGTTTGCATGTTTGTCACACTTAAATGTTTCAGATCAAACAAATTTAAATATTAGTCAAAGATAACACAAGCAAACACAAAATGCAGTTTTGAAATGAAGGTTGTTATTATTAAGGGAAAACAAAATCCAAACCCACATGGCCCTGTGTGAAAAAGTGATTGCCCCCTACAACCTAATAACTGGTTGGGCCACCCTTAGCAGCAACAACTGCAATCAAGCGTTTGCGATAACTTGCAATGAGCGCTGTGGAGGAATTTTGGCCCACTCATCTTTGCAGAATTGTTGTAATTCAGCCACATTGGAGGGTTTCGAGCATTAACTGCCTTTTTTACATTTACATTTAAGTCATTTAGCAGACGCTCTTATCCAGAGCGACTTACAGTTAGTGAACAATTTTTTTTATACTGCCCCCCCGTGGGAAATCAAACCCACAACCCTGGCGTTGCAAACGCCATGCTCTATCAACTGAGCTACATCCCTGGCGGCCATTCCCTCCCCTACCCTGGACGACGCTGGGCCAATTGTGCGCCGCCCATGAGTCTCCTGGTCGCGGCCGGCTGCAACAGAGCCTGGATTCGAACCAGGATCTCTAGTGGCACAGTTAGCACTGCGATGCAGTGCCTTAGACCACTGCGCCACTCAGGAGTGACTTTTTAAGGTCATGCCACAGCATCTCAATAGGATTCAGGTCAGGACTTTGACTAGGCCACTCTAAAGTCTTCATTTTGTTTTTCTTCAGCCATTCAGAAGTGGACTTGCTGGTGTGTTTTGGATCATTGTCCTGCTGCAGAACCCAAGTTTGCTTCAGCTTGAGGTCACGAACGGATGGCCGGACATTCTCCTTCATGATTTTTTGGTAGACAGCAGAATTCATGGTTCTATTTATCACAGCAAGTCTTCCAGGTCCTGAAGCAGCAAAACAGGCCCAGACCATCACACTACCACCACCATATTTTACTGTTGGTATGATGTTCTTTTTCTGAAATGCGGTGTTACTTTTACGCCAGATGTAATGGGACACACACCTTCCAAAAAGTTCAACTTTTGTCTCGTCAGTCCACAGAGTATTCTCCCAAAGGTCTTGGGGATCATCAAGATGTTTTCTGGCAAAAATGAGACGAGCCTTAATGTTCTTTTTACTCAGCAGTGGTTTTCGTCTTGGAACTCTGCCATGCAGGCCATTTTTGCCCAGTCTCTTTCTTATGGTGGAGTCATGAACACTGACCTTAACTGAGGCAAGAGAGGCCTGCAGCTCTTTGGATGTTTTTGTGGGGTCTTTTGTAACCTCTTGGATGAGTCGTCGCTGCGCTCTTGGGTAATTTTGGTCGGCCGGCCACTCCTGGGAAGGTTCACCACTGTTCCATGTTTTCGCCATTTGTGGATAATGGCTCTCAATGTGGTTCGCTGGAGTCCCAAAGCTTTAGAAATGGCTTTATAACCTTTTCCAGACTGATGGATCTCAATTACTTTCTTTCTCATTTGTTCCTGAATTTCTTTGGATCTCGGCATGATGTCTAGCTTGTGAGGATCTTCTGGTCTACTTCACTTTGTCAGGCAGGTCCTATTTAAGTGATTCCTTGATTGAGAACAGGTGTGGCAGTAATCAGGCCTGGGTGTGGCTAGAGGAATTGAACTCAGGTGTGATAAACCACAGTTGAGTTGTGTTATAACGGGGGGGGGGAACACTTTTTCACACAGGGCCATGTAGGTTTGGATTTTGTTTTCCCTTAATAATAACAACCTTCATTTCAAAACTGCATTTTGTGTTTACTTGTGTTATCTTTGACTAATATTTAAATTTGTTTGATGATCTGAAACATTTAAGTGTGACAAACATGCAAACAAATAACAAATCAGGCAGGGGGCAAACACTTTTTTCACACCACTGTACATAAGAATTCAGACCCTTTACTCAGTACTTTTTTGAAGCACCTTTGGCAGCGATTACAGCCTTGAGTCTTCTTGGGTATGACGCTACAAGCTTGGCACACCTGTATTTGGGGAGTTTCTCCCATTCTTCTCTGCAGATCCTCCCAAGCTATCAGGTTGGATGAGGGCCATCGCTGCACAACTATTTCCAGGTCTTTCCAGAGATGTTCGATCGGGTTCAAGTCCGGGCTCTGGCTGGGCCCCTCAGAGACTTGTCCAGAAGCCACTCCTGCATTTTCTTGGCTGTGTGCTTAGGGTTGTTGTCCTGTTGGAAGGTGAACCTTCACCCCAGTCTGAGGTCCTGAGCACTCTGGAGCAGGTTTTTAAATCAATAATCTCTATGTACTTTGATCCGTTCATCTTTCCCTCAACCCTGACTAGTCTCCCAGTCCCTGCCGCTGAAAAACATCCCCACAGCATGATGCTGCCACCACCATGCTTGACCGTAAGGATGGTATTGGCCAGGTGATGAGCAGTGACTGGTTTTCTCCAGACGTGACGCTTGGCATTCAGGCCAAAGAGTTCAATCTTGGTTTTATCAGACCAGAGAATCTTGCAAAACAGGCACCCCCCCCCACACAAAAAAAGGTTATGGTTTTGGTTTTTATAGCTAGAAAGGTGGATGGAGTTGGAACTTAACTAACAAAATTACAGTTAAGGAAAATGTACACAATCCATTATAAACTCATCTATATCATTTATTATACAAGAGACAAAATGCACAAATTCTACAGTCATACACTAGAAATGAATATGAATACGACTTTTAGATCTCGAAAACGTCTATCATACATGTCAGATTTCAATACTGGCCGATGTCATAACGCGGGAGGTTGTCTTCTCTCGAATGAGAAATTGATCATATTTTTTGCGATATTCCTACCTCTAGAAATGTGTAATTTAACAGAGGGTCTAACACATTTATTATATTTGTGCATTGCATGGTGCCGTTGCGAATGTCAGACCACATCGACCTGAAGGTTGAACGTGTTGAGATTGTAGATTCCTAAATAGCTAGCCAACCAGCCCATAGAAAGAACATTGGATTATGGGTTTTGTAGTCGACTTCAACTGCAACAGATTTCAGCAACGATGTTGCTACCAACCTTATTATAAACGACAAAATTAAACATTTGTTCACAAAAAATATAGTTCTCACATAGTGTTATGTAACACTACATTATAGGAATGAGTGGATTTTTTCTTTAGACAATTATTTATCATATATCATGAATAAATTCAGGTTATTGATAGTTTCTACTATTCTCAGAAATTCCGTGACCCGGAAGTACTATTTTAGTGTTACTGACGAGACGCTGATTCAATCTGGATTCATCAGTCTTCACAGGTACCGCCAATAATGATAACATATCCCACCTTCTATCCATTTCATCCCCAAAATGTCTAAACTACAGCTGCTTAATGTGCTTCTTAAAGAAAAATGTACCTCCGTTCCTTTGGAGATATCCGTGGCAGTCGAAAAAACGATATCTGAGTTTCAAGAAGAAATCTCTCGTTTGAAGCAGGCGAATGCACGTCTACGAAAACTGCTGGATTTGGTTTTTAAACCAGAGATAAAGTTGCATAGATTAGCAGGTTTGTGACTAGGTCTTTCTATTTGTCATTCATTATACATTGTAGCCTAATTGTCGTCATTTACATTTTAAATATAGATCTTAAATGACCGCGTTATTCATGAATTTGATGATATTTTGAAGCCTATTCAAAACAATGTGGTACTGGATACCGGAAGTAAAGAAGAAATAGCAGTCACTGTCCCTATTTCTAGTGGCAGTCACTAGACCTATTTCTTGTCTCTTTTCAGCATTTACATTTTAATCAAATGTCATCCTTTCTCATTCCCTCCAGTCCTCCAGCAGCTCACTCTCACTGAAGAGGTTGTTAACCCAGAGCAGCAGCACTGTGAGCAGGAATGGAGCCCCGGTCTGGGGCCAGTGGAGTCTGATGCCGAAGAGTCTATATGGGACTCTTTCAACATCATAACTGAAGAGAACCAAACAGAATCTGATGGCGAGAGCTACGGTGAGTCCGAATCAACCAGTGATTATGAGCCCCCCTCTGAAGTAAATGCAGACAGTGACAACAGTGGAAGTCATAATGGAAAAGTGGATGGAGTGGAGAAGAGAGTATCACTGTCAGGGTTAAAGCCTCTTAATTCAAAGAGAGGACGAGGACGGCCAAGGAAAGAAACCAGTGAGTTGCCTGATCTGATATGTGACGTGTGCGGAAAATGCTTGGCGAATGTACGTAGCCTGAAAAGACATCGGCAAAGCCGGCACAGTAAAGACAGACCATACATGTGTGACACATGTGGACAATGTTTTGCCATGAACTGCTCCCTGAGGAGGCACATGAAGATTCACACGGAGGAGAGACAACATGGCTGCACCGAATGTGACAAACGTTTTTTTCACGAGAAAAGCCTGAGAAATCATATGGAGACGCATAAAGGGCTAGTTTTTAAATGTGATTTTTGTGGAAAATGTGTGACGACAAAAGCGAGTCTGAAACTGCATCGGCGAATTCACACTGGGGAGAAATCACATCCGTGCAAAGAATGTGACAAAGCCTTCTACCGCGAGTCAGACTTGATAAAGCATACGAGGACTCACACTGGGGAGAAACCATTTCGTTGCAAAGAATGTGGCAGATGCTTCGTTGAGAAGGGAAGCCTGACAAAGCATATGATGACTCACACAGAGGAGAAACCGCATCGCTGCAACAAATGTGGCAGATGCTTCGGTCTGAAGGGAAACTTGACAGTGCATATGAGAACTCACACAGGGGAGGGGGTTCAATGTCATCTGTGTGGAACTCACCTGAAATTAGCATCAAGCCTCAAAAGACATCTGCGAACTCACAGAAGGAATATTAACAATAACTCACTCTCCACTGGTTCCCAGTTGAAGAGTGCATCCTCTTCAAGATCCTGGTGTTTGCCTACGGAGCAACAAGGGGAACTGCCCCTCCCTACCTTCAGGCTATGCTCAAACCCTACACCCCAATCCGAGCACTCCGTTCTGCCACCTCTGGTCTCTTGGCCCCCTCATCCCTACGAGGGGCCAGGTGCCACTCATACTAGTCAAAGCTCTTCTCTTCCCTGGCACCCAAATGGTGGAACAAGCTTCCCCCAAATGAAAACATCTGAAAACCTACCTCTTCACTAAGTATCTTGATTAAATCCCACAATAACGAACAAACACTTGCACTTGCCTTTTCTACATTTACATTTTACATTTACGTCATTTAGCAGACGCTCTTATCCAGAGCGACTTACAAATTGGTGCATTCACCTTATAGCCAGTGGGATAACCACTTTACAAATGTTATTTTTTTTTTTTTTGGGGGGGGGGGGGGGGTTAGAAGGATTACTTTATCCTATCCCAGGTGTTCCTTAAAGAGGTGGGGTTTCAAATGTCTCCGGAAGGTGGTAAGTGACTCCGCTGTCCTGGCGTCGTGAGGGAGCTTGTTCCACCATTGGGGTGCCAGAGCAGCGAACAGTTTTGACTGGGCTGAGCGGGAACTGTGCTTCAGCAGAGGTAGGGGAGCCAGCAGGCCAGAGGTGGATGAACGCAATGCCCTCGTTTGGGTTTAGGGACTGATCAGAGCCTGAAGGTACGGAGGTGCCGTTCCCCTCACAGCTCCGTAGGCAAGCACCATGGTCTTGTAGCAGATGCGAGCTTCAACTAGCACTGACTTAGCTGATAACTACTTTGAGGTCAAATGTACTTACTAAGACTGATATGTGGTTGTCTCACCTAGCTGTCTTAAAGCTATAATCGGCAGTTGAAACAATAACAAAGCGTCACCCTACCTCTGTTTTGGTAAATTTATAGACAGAGCTATGGATGCAAGTTTTAACCAAGTTGAGGCTATACAGTGTTTATTTATATTTACGTTGTTTACAAACATTGGAGTAAAACAAGCTTATATTTTGGGTTCTGATGGGGTACGACAGTTGAACTAAGCTCATGAGGCATTTATAAGTTATATTCTTCAATAATCAATGGGTATTTATAAATAATTAATACATCCAAAAATGGATGTAGCAACTAAGGACTTTAGCTTTAAGTCGAATGCACTAACTGTAAGTCACTCTGGATAAGAGTGTCTGCTAAATGACTAAAATGTTCATGTCTGAGAACACGTAAACAATGCCCTTTGTGTAAAATGTGTTTGTTCGAAGATAGAGACAATACCAAGAGGACATACCCATCAGGTAGGTCACTGCTCTTGGTTAAAAGAACATTCTGCAATCTTGGAATCTGTTCAATGGTCATTTGAATTAATATAGCCTACCCATTGATTTCTGACAAATATGTAACTTTGTAATGCATCATGAGCTAAGCACAACTGCAAGCACAACCCTATCATAACTCAAAATATAAGATTATATTACTATGTTGTTTACTATCTGTAGCTCAGCTGGTAGAGCACGGCGCTTGTAACGCTAAGGTAGTGGGTTCGATCCCCGGGACCACCCATACACAAAAAAAAAAAATGTATGCACGCATGACTGTAAGTCGCTTTGGATAAAAGCATCTGCTAAATGGCATATTATTATTATTATTACTAACAACAAGGATGTAAACAAACAATGAATATCTTCAAAATATGTTTTAAACTATCATGTGGATGTTAGGACTGTCAGTCCTTACATCTAGAGTGCTGTCTATGAATTTAAGAGGGATACATTTCCCTAGCCCTCCTCAGTTGTTTGCCAAAACAATTGGTGGGGACCCCATTGTGGTTTTTTGAATCGTGGGTTTTTAAAGGTGGGTATGAATATATATTCATAAACATGCTGAACATTGCACAGCTTTTTTTATTTTAAAGAATGTAGTGGGTAAAAGGGGTGTTACACTTTCAAGTCAAAGTTTGTCAAGACATTTTCACCAAGAACAATGTGCGTACTCCTGTCATCTACTGGGCTGTACATTGTGTCACAGTAAAAAGGGGGGGAGGGGGGGTTCAATCTACTTTGAAGCACCTCTAGTTTACACACTCAGGGTTGTCATTGCTATCATTGTGGTCCTTAATCTGTGGACAATCAGATGACATTTTATAACACATAATATGATATTTTCCACATCTTGTACATCTCGGCTTCTCCCTTCTTCAAACACTTTCTACATGACCAAAAGCTTTACAATGTTCACACTGCATTGTTCTTGGGATAAATGCTCTAACTCTGTAGTTAATATACCCTAACCGCACTTCATTAGGGAGAGACTCCATTTAAAAAAACAAAAGAACAGATAAACTCTTCACTTTTTCTCCATTCACCACTCGATTCATCCGATCACTCCAGGAATATTTTTCATCTCTTCCAAATCAACTTACCACGAAACGCCAAATATAACCCACAAATCGATTAAGACAACGCAAGTTCCTTCTGTTCCGCAGAATCACAAAAAATCTAAACAAGCCCGCCTCGTGATCCTCACATCCTTCACTTTACCCAGCGCTCTCCCCAGCTTGGATAACTCAAATGGTTTCTTCAAGATTGGTACTCTGCTCAGCTACTCCTTATTAACAAATCGTACTCCTACTAGATACGAAGGGTAATTCTCATCACTGTACCCTACTTTGCTTCGTTTTCCATTCTTTTGAACAATACTCAAATTCTCCTTGATTCTACTGCCATTTTATTCAGATTCCACTTCATCATCCGCTTCCGCAATCTTCCGTGAAGCTGTCAAAAAAAAAAAAATATTCCTCCACTCGGCTCACGAACTCAAGCGCACCCTTCTTCTTCTTCTTCTTCGATGAGGTTTAACGGCGGTTGGCATCCAATTTGTTGCATTACCGCCACCTACTAAACTGGAGTATAATATAAATAATATAATATGCCATTTAGCAGACGCTTTTATCCAAAGCGACTTACAGTCATGCGTGCATACATCTTTTTTTTTTTTGTGTATGGGTGGTCCCGGGGATCGAACCCACTACCTTGGCGTTACAAGCGCCGTGCTCTACCAGCTGAGCTACAGAGTACAACTCCCTTATATTTTGCTTGAAAAATTAAATAAAGAAATACCCTACCATCTAACACTACACTCACAAATTCAAAAATATTATTAATAATTAACACCACCCTACTCCACTATTTAAATATATTCACGCTCTCAACCTGAAATGATGGGACATCACCACTTAACACTCCCTGTAACTCTTCTGATGTCAAGTCTCGCACACCCAAATCCCTCTCTGCAGCTGCCACCACACCCAAATACCTCTCTGCAGCTGCCACCACACCCAAATACCTCTCTGCAGCTGCCACCACACCCAAATACCTCTCTGCAGCTGCCACCACAACCTCAATTTTCTTCGACTTACGTTCCATCCCTGCAGTACAATTAATAACCATTGCTATAAATGCTAAAAATCCAATCTTACTGAAACATATATCACTTGCTGGCCTATCCCTCTGTACTGGTACATCTCTACTACTCTCACCACTCCTCCCCATCTACTTTCTTCACTGCCTCAGCATATGACAACTTCTTCACTACTCTTACCCTGGAAATCTCAACCTGCCTCTCTCGCACGGGACATTTCTGATCCCCAGCCCCATGGGCACCCCTACAATTAGCACATACCACTACTTTCCCCAATGCTACACATTCCTTTGTCTCATGCCCTTCTGCACACTTCTCACACATTGGAACCTCCCTCCTACACACTGCTGCCACATGCCCATAAATTTGACACTAGACCACTTCTGGTTACCCTCACCGATTCCACTATACCCAACGCTTTTTTCACCCATCCTGAAACCACAAATGGATCAGCCAAAAGGCAAGGGTCCACTTTTTCCAAAAACGTCACTCCTACTGTCACAGACCCATCTTCATCCTGACCCTCTGTGCAAGCCTCGGGCTCCGAGTACTTCACCACACCTACCACCTCCGATACTTCACCCTCATTCACTTCCATTTCTCCTCCTGTCTTCAACTCACTTTGCTTACATTTTCTACCATTCTTCTTTAACAAACCTTCTCCCCGCCATTTTTTACCGACTCAAGCTCAGTCTTTCTCCCTCTCTCTCTTAGACCTCCTCTGCCTCTCTTTTTCCCTCCATCATCCAAGTATATGTCTCTTTATGATAATACTGCACTTCTCCTGACAAACATCTTGTTCTTGCCCTCTCAAGGGACGCCATAATGTTTACATATCTTGCACTACTCATCTCATATGTATATACTGTATTCTATTCTATAATATTCTACTTTATCTTAGTCCATGCCGCTCTGTCATTGCTTGTCCATATATGTATACATTCTTAAATTCCAATCCTTACTAGATGTGTGTATTGGGTATATGTTGTCAAATTGTTAGATATTACTTGTTAGATATTACTGCACTGTCGGAGCTAGAAGCGCAAGCATTTCGCTACACCCGCAATAACATCTGCTAAACACGTGAAAGTGACCAATAAAATGTGATGTGATTTGATTTAACCCGCTGTCACAATCTCCGCACAATCAGCACGAAACCCTCGGGATGTAGCGCTCAACAGTGCATCCCACTTGTAAAGCCATTGTGAATATTTTCAATCATTTTCACCTTAATTACAGGTATTCATTTTGTGACCCGGCAGTGCTTAGCTATGCCACGTTCATATACTAGTCGGAACTACGTAACTCGGAAATGTCAGACTTGCTTACTGGTTGTAGTTATACACGTGCCGCGTTCAATCAGCAAGTCGGACATTTCCGAGTTTTCTACTTGCGACTCGCACATGAACGCGGCATTTTTTCTTGCTGACTTCATAGCGGTGTTTCTTCCGGGATCACCATCATTACTCGGCTACGGCGGTTCCCTTACTGGCAGCTAATTATTAACCTGTATTTAAACTGACCTGATTTAATACAATTCTCGACTGGACTACTGTTGCCCGTCCGAAATATGAAGGGAATGAAACTGCACCTCATTTTGTTGCTGCTCTTCGCATCTTTGTTTTGTGCAGAGACGGCCAGAAGCCGGAAAGATTCCACCAACCAGAATAGTTTCAGAAGGGCGGCTAACGGATTCTACCAAATGTTAAGCAATATTTTTGGAGAGGACAACATCAGAGGTCTTTACAAGGTTAGTAATGGTTGATCAGCAAACCATATTTTCTGTCCAATTAAGCTACATGACAAAGAGGTGTCCAAAGAAATGGTGGTAGTAGCTAGCAGGCAGGAAGAGAGCTTGCTAACCAAGGGCGCCCAGACGTCATATTCGTAAATGGTTGCCATTTTGAAAATTGGCTTGCTTACAAGATAAGATGGACAAGCCAATAAGTAATATATTTTGAGATATCATTTTTATGCTGCAGTACACATTTGCATGACTATTTATAGGTAGAAGAACCTGCGCTAAACTGACCCCATCTCTGGCCAGGCAGATGATGCAGACACTGCCTTCATGCACCTGACCTAGCTTAAATTATATCAGAGAGGAAGAGGGTTTACTCCGCCCAAAATCTGTCAACGTTAAGCAGATCATTAATTTTAAGCAAGAGAGGAGTTTTTGTATGGGGAGGAAATGAGTGTCGAATTTAGTAAAGATGAAAATGAATTGCTATTTTGATACGCGAGGCTTATTTTATCTAATAAGTTTCGTAATGCTTAGGTTGTTACCAGGGGTGAAAGTAGATTTAATTGATTCCTGGTACTATGATTATGGTCCTAATCATAGAATTACGTAAAGAATCCCTATTAATTCAATAGGCTCTCTGTGGGCCTAGTCGTAAACTTTTTTAAAATGTATTACCTTTTATTGCGGCATAAACACAACCAGTCATGTTTTCATCAGATTGTCAAACAATTACCTCAAAGGGCTCCTTTACTAGGCTACCTGCGCACCTTCATCCACTCGCGACATATTTCCAGCCTCCAAACAGTGGGGAATGGAGAATATTTTACACAAAACATCAAAAAATCAAAAAGTGTAGGCCTAATGACATTTGGCGATTGTCATTAAAACAGAATTTATGCATCGCCTGCTGTCCGTGCGTCTCGGCGTGTCGTCCACTCATCTGCCTTGGCAACATTTCAGTGTTCTCTTGGAATCGCATCTCATTTTGGAACATAGGCTAGAGCACCCGTTTTCCATTCGCTAATCTTTCATGCCTCTGACATGTGGTAATGGTGTAATAGCTTACAGTTTCCTTGACATGTTGTCTTAATTAATGTGATAGGCTCATGTTTTACCAGTAGGCGACCCCCACGATTTCTTTTGGCCACTATTTATTTTGCCGGGACGCCTTACCGGACCTACCACTTTACTTTCACCGCTGGTTGTTACTAGTGTTTAATGATATAGATGTGATGCACGTGACATCCTGGCAATTAAAAACCACAATCTGAATTGACCCTGTTGAAATACGGGACTGTCTAACGTTATGCATATTCACGAGGCTAGGATAGCATCTCAATCTCCATTCAATACCGGCGGTTGACGTCAAATTACGATATAAATATTTATTTATACACTAGATGACTGGTAGGGGGCGCTGTGTTGAAGCCACTTGACTCCCCCACTGTTATAAAAAAATATTTTGGAATCCATAGAAATGTGTTTATTAATGTCTACATTAGTTTTTGCCTCGTATGCTATTACAGACACCTTAATGCATACTTTAACAATATATTATGTGAGCTAAACACAAAAATGAAAAAAAATGTTTTAAACCATTTCCTTAAAGTGTATATATATATTTTTAAAGATGACTAATGTTACTGTCCCCACTACACCAAAACAATACTTGAATACATATAATTTTATCTTTGAAACATTTAATTTAAATACTGTATAAATCCAACACGAAGCAAAGTCTTTGGTCCAAACCTTCTGTATGTAAAATATTGTGTGCTATAGTTTGGAAAATAAATAAATAAATGTGACTCTAGATGACAACATAATTATGTTTGTTTCCAACATTAGGGCAGTTTGCCTAAAGAAGTCAAATTTGCTTTGTGTTTTTGTTTACATGCCACAACACAAACGAGGATCTTAGTGCATTTATCAGCCAAAACATAATATAATATTATCCAAAGGGACTTACTGCCATGCACGCATACATTTTACATATGGGTGGTCCCAGGAATCGAACCCACTACCCTGATGTTACAAGTGCCATGCTCTACCAACTGAGATACAAAGGAGCACACGAGACAACCACCCTGTATTCAAGAGCATGTTGTGTCTCAACCGATGGCGGGCACAACAAAAGCCTTAGATGAAATATAGGGTCTAAACTACAATTTATGTAATTATGAAGAAAAAAATAGGAGTCAACACATTTTTAGATAATTGACGTTAAAGGTAAAAAAAAATTATATATATATAAATAAAACAATGTTCTCCAGAAATTAGAAAATTGTTTGACAACCCTGTTTGTAAGCTTTCAAATCTCAACCGTTTATCTTTTCCAGTGATGAAGACATGGATGTCTCATGGTATGGTGGGTTATGCAAAATGGGTCAACTTTGAGCACCTCTTGAATGTTTTGGCATTCAGTTCCAAAAAGCACATTTACAATGGGCAAATATGTATGGAAGGTTTCGTTCAAATCAAAAGGGCTGCTGTCAAGAAGTGATTGAATTCAAATGTATTTCCCCTATATGTCACCTCTTGCTTACAGTTCTTCTCCAAGACGACAGAACGCTTTGTCCATGGTGTCGACTCTTTCCTGGACACTATTTGGAAGATATGGACAGATCTGTTGGATGTTATGGGCATTGATGGTAAGTCGATTTTTTTATTTAGTGGGTATGTTCAATGTCGGGACATGTCTGTGATATGTTGTAAATTATGACTGGGTCTGGGAGGTTAGGCTATCGTCTTCTGGTATCCATGTACAGTTCTATACTCTCTCTGTGACTCACTTATTCTCTCCCCAGCCTCCAACCTGAGTCACTACTTCAGCCCAACATCTTTGACCAACTCCCCGGCTCGTGCCCTGCTCCTAGTGGCCGCTGTGTTGGTGGCTTACTGGTTCCTCTCGCTGTTTCTGGGGGGATTCTTCTACCTGCTGCACGTCGTATTTGGCCGTTTCTTCTGGCTGGTCCGAGTTACACTCTTTGCCCTCTCTTGCCTGTACATCTTGCAGAAGTTTGAGGGGGACCCCGAGCGTGCTGTGCTCCCTCTCTGCTTCGTAATGGCTGTGTACTTCATGACGGGGCCCGTGGGGGCGTACTGGCGCAAAGGTGGCGGTACCGCCTCTCTGGAGGAGAAGATCAACCACCTGGACACCCAGATCCGCTTGCTCAACATCCGGCTGAGCAGGGTCATCGACAGCCTGGAGCGCGTCGGGGAGAAGTAGAGCTGGCCCCACGAACCCACCTCTGACAACGCCTGTATTCATAGGGTGGCTGGGGGTTTGGGTGTATAAGGGTTTGGGCAGGAAGATCTATGCAGATCGAGGCTTTCTGTTACGAGAAAGAGCTTTTTTTTTTTTTTTTTTTTTTTTTATCCTGTCTTGTTGATATTTTGTTATATCGTGTAACAAGTGCTGATGGTTGCTCTTTTTGGAAATTGTGGTCAATGGAAAAAATGGGATGGATGTTTGTTTTGGGGACGTGATGGTGTCAAAGTGGGACCAGACACAATTGTAAGTATTTATATCCCAGTAAGCTCTCTAGTTAGTAGACCAATGGCAGATTTATTTATTGCATTTTCTGTCCTGACCCTGAGATGTATAGTCAAAAATAATGTCACCATTCCATTGTAGCAGTAGTTAATTCCTAGCGTATTTCAGGACCTCTTTTTCTATATAATGGACATACTGTGTGTGTGTGTGTGTGTGTGTGTGCGCACAAGCGTGTGTGGGTGTTTTTACGCATGTAAATCAACGGAAAAGCACTGGAAAAAGTTACGACTGGAGAAACCTGGGCTGGCATGAAAATCTCAGGGAGAAATTTAAAAAAAATAATACCAAGAAAAATAATGTAAATATACCCCACATCAATATCATCTTAACCCTTTACACTCTTGGGAATTGGCCTATATGGATAGGGCTAAATTGAAATGTTTCTAACAGAAGAAATATGAAAAGCATATGCATAATCATGGTAGCAATTGAAAGGGAACATTTTAGGAGATTATGGGAAAATTATTAGGCCAAAGTTGAGGACACAACAGTTCACCTGACACAAGACTGAATCCAAACATTACACTGTTGATTTTATATGCATTTTACATTTACTGTACTTTTCGCCTCATTTGTTGATAACGAAATCTGAAAATACTCTGGATACATTCAGTAACATTATAATAATATTCCTGAAAAATGTGGGGTAGGTGCAACATAAGACAAAAAAATGACAAGGGTTTTGAGTGAGAGGACTCACTGGTGTCTCCAAGTGGCCACACACCTCTCCAAATTGTGCACCGTTCCTAAGTAATTTAAATGCACTTTTATGACTTAAAGGCTGCGTTTACACAGGTAGCCCAATTCAATTTTTTTGTCTCTCTCACTAATAGGTATTTTGACCAGAGAAACTGATCATAATTTTGGTGCGCATAGAGAGGATTCGTGCGTGGATTTATGTGCATGTTCTGCTGCAAATGTTCTTCATAATAGACAAACAGGCTCATTCTATTCAGAACAACCCAGGGTATAACGCCATGTCATCTTGGAACTGTACATCAAAACATAGTGATCATAAACGTTGACACTGTATATATGAGTTTTATGATATGGAAATGTGAAGTGCACATTTGGACTCTCAGGTGTTTGGCTTGCTTGTATCACATCAAAGTGGTATTTATTATAATCCTCAACGTCTCATCTTTCAAATACATCGAGAACTCTTAATTTACAGTATTTCCCTCGCTCAAGACAACAAAACATTTGCAAAAGTTGCCCAATTAGGGGGAGGGATATGGGGGGGGGGGGGCAACTTCTTGTCGCGTGAGGTGCTCAAGTTCAAAAACGGCTGTCAGTCAAAACCCATACAGAGCTGTGAAACACAGAGCCTGAGCTCTGATGTCGTTTTAAGCATGTTACTGTACAGCCACTGCGTTCCAATTTAGGCGCTTATCAGTGCCCAAATCTGCCATTTTCAACCCATATACAGGTATGAGTGTAAAGGCCTACTATGTTACAGTGACACTGAATTTGTTGCAAAACCACGTTTGAATCATGGACAGCCATCTGCAGAAGAATGGAAGGCCTGCCTTTATACCAGGCTTATCATCCACATTGAGATATGGGGGTTAATGTTGGAAATGCCATAATAAAGTATAGTTATAATGGAAGCGTATTAGTAGTTCCCATAAAAACGTAATTATATTTGCTGTGTGACAAGGCCTCTCTGCTTCAGTGGATCGCACATTATGCATGCCTAGACTATATCTGTACTACTATATCTGTACTTTATAGGGCCTTAGTTTAAACTTTTGTGAGTAATTTCTTAAAAGGGAATTTCGTCATTTAACTCTAACCTACTTGTGCTCTACTTTTGTGCTTTTATTATTATAATTATTATGTTATTATAATCCCATAGAAGTCCATTTTGTTGGGCGGGTGAATAGTGAGTGGTTTGGTTTAGTTGGTGCCAGTTCAAATGTTGTCATTGGCTACTGTACAATCCCTCCAGCCCCACCCCTCCAGAAGTTAACTTGTTGCCTACACACATTTAGTTTTGCTTATGTACTGTATACCGTATGTGTTTTTCTATAGCAAAATGTTACAATGTTGTATTTGTTAAAAAGCCAGTATTTTAACATGGTAAGTGTGGGAAATATTAAGAATTGAATGAATGAGTATTAAATGTGTATTGATTTATACAATAGGTCATCTTAGATCATTTAGCACTGACTCATGTACTGTAGACCAAAGCATGCGCTGTCTTTTCCATTCAACACGTATCATTCTGTCATCCATAGGTTCATTACAGCAGAGTGAAGACTTGAGTATTTACGACACTGTAAGATGTAGTCTGCTGCTGAGTTGTCATACAAATCCTCAAAAAATATAATTCTCAGCATTTTATCTTTATTTCAGTTTTGAGAAAGGACTATTAGGCCTAATATTGTGAGCCGTTAGGTGGAATGATGGTGCATGACGTCCCAACTCGTTATAGATTTCTCTCTCTCTAATGCCTCTTTGGTCTTGACACTGCAGCAGATTTACTCAGATCTTTACTACCCATCACCTTGATCATGTTGACACAGTAAATGACAGCAGAATGACTAGACTTAATGAACTCTCAGCCTCTCACTGTGTAGAGTTATAACAATGAGGATCAATAAGGACCATAATCATATTCATTCCAACTGAACATCCATTCTATTCCCGTTTCTGTTATGTACTCCACACACACGTGCTGTGCCAATATGAATGTTTTTGGTCTTTTATGTTTGAAGCACTTATCTTGTGAAACCTGAGTATAATACCAGGCTGGAATGCGGTTTTAACCAATCAGCATTCAGGATTAGACTACCCTGTAGTTTTTTTTGCATTTCCCTATTTGTTCTTATCCTGGTTTCCTATCTCTGTTTTCCTTTGTGGTGTGGGGGATGTTATTCTACCCTACTGCCTGCTGTTAAACTGTGATGTATTGAAAAGTGTTGTGGAAATGAATCTCCCAGAGGAGTCGTTCTGAAGTGAAATTGAGGTCCAAGATTTGAATAAATGAACTTTATCACCACATTAAGGCTTGCCTGTTTGCTTTGCATGAAGACCTAACACATAGGCAATTGAATATATAGTTTGAGTGACATGACCACTAAGTGCATGTTCTCTTCACTTTGTCTTTTTTTTTGCGTAATGAATGCTGAATAACTAGCAGGGTTGCTTTCCACACAAGTGTAGCTGATTTGAGAAGTACAGACAAACAGAGAATGAGTAAAGAGATGTCTTGCACGTCACATCATTGCTCAAAATTGACAGTGGCTATATTTCAAGTGATGTAATTGGGATGTGGACACACAGGAGTACGCTCACTCCTCCTGGCAATTGGCAGCTGGGGCCATGACAATGACCTTAGGCCACTGTTTCAGGAGCCTTTTCCAAACATTTACTTTGGCTCTGCCTTCGTTCATATTTCAGCCAGCCCCACATTTAGGCATTTTGGCATGGTGGAACAAGTATTTCACATCTTCCAAAGTCATGTACAAAGATCTTTCCCAATTGCTGCACTTCAAGCCAGCTTGTTTGTCTTACCACTGCATACGCTGAGTGGACAAAACATTAGGAACACCTTCCTAACATTGAGTTGCACCCCCTTTCGCCCTCAGAACAGCCTCAGTTCGTCAGGGCATGGACTCTACAAGGTGTTGAAAGTGTTCCACAGGGATGCTGGCCCATGTTGACTCCAATGCTTCCCACAGCTGTGTCAAGTTGGCTGGATGTCCTTTGGGTGGTAGACCATTCTTGATACACACATTACTGATACACATACGAAACTGTTGAGCTTGAAAAACCCAGCAGCGTTGCAGTTCTTGACACACTCAAAACGGTGTGCCTGGCACCTACCACCATACCCCGTTCAAAGGCACTAAAATATTTTGTCTTACCCATTCACCCTCTGAATGGCACACATACACAATCCATGTCTCAAGGCTTAACAATAATTTCCTTAACCTGTCTCCTCCCCTTCATCTACACTGATTGAAGTGGTTTTAACAGGTGACATCAATAAGGGATCATAGCTTTCACCTGGATTCACCTGGACGGTCTATGTCATGGAAAGAGCAAATGAGTGATAACCTCTCATCTACACATCCTTTTAGAGGAAGCTGGTGATGACATAGACATGTTAATGTGTAGAACTAGTCCACCCCCTCACTGTTAAAATGGAGAACTATCTAACACTGTATACTAGCATTGACAATCAAATGAGCTATGTGCTGAATAAAAAGTTGACAGTGTTCAGTGCTACTTTCACTGTAGCCGATGAGCAGGGTATGAGTACAGCATCTACACTGGGCTGGGTTCTTTTATTGTGGGTTTCAGAATCTGATATTAACCAACGTTGAGGTGGCAATGGATGATATCTGGCCGGCACTGGGCTTTATGTTGCTTGTCCATCAACTAGCTACACAGGTCTCAGTTCTAAGCCCAGGGCCTAGTGCATTTTCCTCCACTGGTAATCACACCATGACCTGGACAAGAGCAATACTATGGCATGTTGCGTTAGACACACTGATCTACAGGCTCCCTGTCATTTATCTTTCACAACACAAGCTCCCTCTCTCTCTCTGTTCACTTGCATCATCGCTCAGATCCATAATCAGACTTTGATTTGGCATTCAAGAGCAATGGAAATCCATCCGCTCAGCTCTTTTTTTTGGTAGGTGGACTGATACTTTAGAAATAATTATCTAGGTGTTTCAAAACTCTCTGGGTTTCAAAACTATTTTCTCTTACACTGTGAAACAACAAAGCAAATGTGTCTACCACATACTGTAGCAGACTGACAGTATCAAGATAAACAGTGAAAGTATGTATTGAATGTAAGCATTTGCTTTAGTTTATTTTATGAAAAAACACAACTGATCTTCTCTTTCACAGTTCCCGACAGTGAAAGTGACTGAGGAGGGGCATGACACGTAGCAATTTGATTGGGAACACCTCTAAAACGCTCTCTCGTTCTGCGAGATTTATTGGTGAATCCCCTCATTCGAGAGCTGTCACTGATCAAGATTGTATATTTCATTGGACATCCGTGCCGCCAGTCAACACGGTCGACACACCCTTTGCATACAACGACGTGTCTCGGCTGATGTGGAGCCAGCTTTTATTCGACCAATCAAGTTGCAGACAAACTGGTGGCGTGCCCCCGCGTGATATCATTCCGCTCGAACGTTCTGACCCCCAAAGATCACTTTCTTTTACATTTTACATATTTTTTTACCTTGAACATATTATGCAATTGCAACCATTCTACACAGTTAACAGCTTATTGTGATGATTTTATAGAAAGGTGTGCTTGTTTGCATTTAAAAAAACATGTATCAAAAAATTATTCATAACAATGGACAAGACCCGTTTATGCCCCAAGTGCATGTTTTTGTGAAAGAGATGAGGCTGAGGTGCAACAGCTTAAGCAGGGCTTGCACCAAACCCCATGGTCAGGGGTCTGCACAATACCATCTGTGCCAAAAAGGTCCAGACCTAATGGCAGAGGCCTCAGTGCACATGCCACACATGCAGGGAGGCCAGAGAGGTTCGGGGAAGCAACATGTATCTCTCTCAAGAAGCAGCCTGCCATTAAAACCCCTTTGGAACAGTGGGTCACTAATTCTGATGAGAAACCACAGGGACACCGTCCCTTGCCACCAGTGTAACGATTGAGAGAAATTACTTTTGTAATGCATTTACTCATATTCTTTACAGTTTGTATGTAATAATCATGCACAATCCGAGGATATTGTTAAGATATCACACTGGTTTACCACTAAATTGATTTATTATGGGGGAAATAGATGGCACTGTATTAGTCAACATTGCGTCTTTTTTAAGCGGAAGGATACTATGGGTTGTTGTGACAGCCGCGTCACCTCACGGTGGGAGGGAACTTTACTGGGTTTATCATTGCAGGTTGTCCGCATGGAATGAGAGTCCAGGCTGGCCAGCTGTCTCAGTCATACTTGAAGTGTGCTGCCTGTTTTAGCTACAGTAGCTAGCTAGCTATAAAGAACGACAGACTCATGTTTAACGGAGGCGACAAGGCAACAACAATGTCCAAAGACGCCGAACGGATGAGCGAGAAGATAATGGAGTCGAAGGTATTATGGTACCCAGACTCAAAGAAGAACACACAGATGGACAGATTCAGGACACAGGTGAACCGAGACTTTGGTCTTAATCTGGGTGAGTGATCCGTGAGGGAACAGCTTTTCAGACGGGGACAGTCATGCTAGTCTCCTCTAATTTAACTTTATACATTCGTACCAATCGATTAATTTGGCTAGAGAGAGTCAACACAATGCATAATTAGCTAATGCAGCTACGTGCATATGCATAATATTGCTACATGTTAGTCTAAGTACTGTAGTTGCTCGTCAATGGGGCTGTCCTAGAGGGAAATCGATTTGAACCATTTCCTTGTTTGACCGCTAAGTTTGATGGGTATTATGAGTCATACTGTGGTACTCTATGGTTATTGAACCAAGCATGCCATGGCAATGGTATATTCTGAATCAGGGGACGATGGCGAACAATCAACACCTTTATTTGTGTGAATTTTAGGCTTTTTAGAAGATTGAAATCGGAATAAATTGTAAAATTTTGTTTTGCTTGGTTCAATAGCTAACAAACTTTACCTAGGTGCAAAACCAAACCAAACCATATACAAAGTTGGGTAAACAATACTTTCCTGTGCATATTTTGTAAAAAATAATTCCAGCAGCTGAAGGACAAACCTCATGATTGTGGTTTCTCTGATCTCATTCCCCTTGCAGCCAACTACAATGACCTGTACCAGTGGTCTGTGGAGAGCTACCCTGAGTTCTGGGCTGAGGTGTGGCGTTTCTGTGGGGTAGTAAGCTCCAGGATGTATGAGGAGGTGTGTCTACCCAATTTTTCCCGGTGTCTATGTACATAACATTGCATAAGTGAATAGGGGCATCCCAAGTGGCACCCTAATCCCTATATAGTGCACTTCTTTTGACCAGGGGTCCATAGGGCTCTGACAGCTGTTTGGGACACAACATATTGCCTTTTATTGTGTTCTTTCATCCATCTAGTGAAGGAACACCTTCTACAATGTGATCTCTCGCAATTTGTGATTTCAAAGTGTTACAAAATACATAGATGAAAATACAATGCTATAGGCCTACTAATGCTATATAGGCCTACTAAGTTATGATTGGTAGAGTTTAGAAAGTTATTTGTGTAGCTAACCTATTGGCCCCTCATCAATCAGTTACTGCAGAGCAGTATTACATTGTAGTCGTTATTCCCTTACCCCGGGTTTGAGTCATTTCCTCCCTCTTCCTCAGGTGGTGGATATCTCCAAGAGGATATCGGACATCCCAGAGTGGTTCAAAGGAAGCCGCATGAACTATGCCGAAAACCTGCTAAAGCACAAAGACCAGGACAAGGTGGCTCTCTATGCAGCTAGTAAGTACGGCTGAGGCAATTTACTCAATTTATTAGGCTTTTTTTTTTTTACAAGATCCCATTCATCTGCAGTTGAGTAAATGTCCTAAATCAGCATCAGCACCCTGTGCTCCCGGCCATGTTTTTATACTACAATTATTGTGCTTTAAAACAAATAATGTATTATATATATTTATAGCTAGCGCTCCTAGTATGAAATAAAGGGTCACAATGATATTCTAATGGTCATTCTAATTCTGACTTAATTCCCTCTTGGGCCACGCAGACTGTACATTCCCTCTGGGGCCACGCAGACTGTACATTCCGTCTGGGGCCACGCAGACTGTACATTCCGTCTGGGGCCACGCAGACTGTACATTCCCTCTGGGGCCACGCAGACTGTACATTCCCTCTGGGGCCACGCAGACTGTACATTCCCTCTGGGGCCACGCAGACTGTACATTCCCTCTGGGGCCACGCAGACTGTACATTCCGTCTGGGGCCACGCAGACTGTACATTCCCTCTGGGGCCACGCAGACTGTACATTCCGTCTGGGGCCACGCAGACTGTACATTCCCTCTGGGGCCACGCAGAATGTACATTCCCTCTGGGGCCACACAGAATGTACATTGCTTTGGATAAAAACATCTGCTAAATGGCATATCTTATCCATATAGATAATTACTGAAGCACTGAGAGATAATTCCAAAGGTCACCTTGCATTTCTTGACAACCCTGTCCAAAATAGTACCGGTAGTGCTGCTGTTTTATTTCCCCCGATAAGCTCTCCTAATTCAACATGTCTTTGGCTGACGTCGGATCGATACGGTATGCAGGGCAGTGTGATTTGATTAGGAGCCACAGGGATTTCAGGCTCCTGCTTGCTCGTTGGGTTCTTATATCCTAATGGGTATCCTCTTGTTATCATTCGGTGCGGTCGTTACCCCCCATCACCGACCTCCTGTAAGTTAATTACTCAGATGGCACTGCACTGCTACTTACTGTGTCCTGTATCAGCCCTGTACATCAGAACAGGTTCCTGTATCAGCCCTGTACGTCAGAACAGTTTCCTGTGTGAGCCCTGTATGTCAGAACAGGTTATTACTTGGATAGCTTTGCAGACACTAACTATAGTCCTATTTACATGGGACTAGTATTACTAGGTTATGTAATTATTACCCCAGAATGCCCGTTATTCCAGAGGAGGATTTGGACGGGATTCGTATTTTTCCAAACTAATTTTGTTTTTTTCAATAAATTGACACTTATGACTCTAGGCGATAACAGGCCACACTGGTTACTCGAGTTTGGCTCCCAAGTTTCTAAACCAAACCAAACCGTCTTTGGTATAGTGTCACCATAATATTTGGATTGAGGAAGTGTAACCATAATCATTAGGATATTTACGCGATCCGCAGTTGAAGGCTATTGGCAATGCGCAGCACTTTGTTTTAAGCATCAAATTATCAAATCCGTTACTGTTTTCTTGCTCAAACCGCGAGAAACACCTGTCAAACTCAGACATTTCTCTCAATTCGCACGGGACTAGTATTATCAGAAGACCTTGGAGTTAGTCGATTCGGACGGGATTTAATTTACTGATGTGGTGTTTTGTGTTCATGCACACAATTACATAACCCCATCTCCCCCGGTAAAACTAATCCTGTGCGAATAGGGCTTTCGTCTCTGTTTCTGTCCATCTCTCATTTTCTTACTCTCCTCTCTCATGGTCTCTCTCTCTCTCTTTCTCCTCTCTCTCTCTCTCTCTCTCTCTCTCTCTCTCTCTCTCTCTCTCATGGTCTCTCTCTCTCTCAGCCGAGGCGAATGACGAGATCACCAAGGTGACGTTCGGGGAGCTGAGGCGCGATGTGGCGCTGTTCGCCGCCGCCATGAGGAAGATGGGCGTCGAGACGGGCGACAGAGTCGTGGGTGAGTCACCATGCAGCATTACTCCCAAACCCCTACTCTGTCAGACAGTGTGACAGTCCTGCTAGAAACATGCGCACCAACGGACAAAGTCAGTCCGACTTCTTGTCAAGGACTAGGCCCTGCGTCTGAATTGACACCCTATTCCCTACGCCTAGTCCACTACTTTTGACCAGGGTCCATAGGGAGAGTCCTACCATCATCTCCCCCTTCTCCCTCTGTAGAGTCCTACCATCATCTCCCCCTTCTCCCTCTGTAGAGTCCTACCATCATCTCCCCCTTCTCCCTCTGTAGTGTCCTACCATCATCTCCCCCTTCTCCCTCTGTAGAGTCCTACCATCATCTCCCCCTTCTCCCTCTGTAGAGTCCTACCATCATCTTCTCCCTCTGTAGAGTCCTACCATCATCTTCTCCCTCTGTAGAGTCCTACCATCATCTTCTCCCTCTGTAGAGTCCTACCATCATCTTCTCCCTCTGTAGAGTCCTACCATCATCTTCTCCCTCTGTAGAGTCCTACCATCATCTTCTCCCTCTGTAGTGTCCTACCATCATCTCCCACTTCTCCCTCTGTAGAGTCCTACCATCATCTCCCCCTTCTCCCTCTGTAGAGTCCTACCATCATCTCCCCCTTCTCCCTCTGTAGAGTCCTACCATCATCTTCTCCCTCTGTAGAGTCCTACCATCATCTTCTCCCTCTGTAGAGTCCTACCATCATCTTCTCCCTCTGTAGAGTCCTACCATCATCTTCTCCCTCTGTAGTGTCCTACCATCATCTCCCCCTTCTCCCTCTGTAGAGTCCTACCATCATCTCCCACTTCTCCCTCACTCTTGGCCCCCTGCACGGAGCTTGTCATACCTTCTCTTCTGCAATTGGTCAAGGAACACCCCAGCCTGCTGTATCCTGCCCTGTGATTGGTGCAGATTTTAACCTCCCCACGGGCCTCTGTCTGTATAGAGGCCTGTGTTGGCATGGGGCGACTGAAGCAAATTCTAAATGGCCCTATTCATTCATTCATTCATCCCTAC
Organism: Coregonus lavaretus; assembly: GCF_964263955.1. Lineage (NCBI taxonomy): Eukaryota > Metazoa > Chordata > Actinopteri > Salmoniformes > Salmonidae > Coregonus > Coregonus lavaretus. Next base: position 66,117 of record NW_028165406.1, on the reverse strand, counting down.
TCCCCACCCCAGTAGAACGCTGTGATATAATGCAGGTAGCCTAACATGTTTTCACCCGACTAGTTGATCCAAAACTGCATGTTTTGGTATGGGAATCAAACCCAGTATCCTGGTGTTGCAAGCCCCATGCTGTACCAACTGAGGCAGACAGGACCAGCTTCCCTCTCCACAAGACACTAGTATTTATTGAAGAAGTTGCTTCCAAGAATAGTACTTGTATTCAGTCAATCCAATCCTGTTTGCTGCGCTGCGTACCCAGGAATATACACACACACCCCACTGGCGTCCCGGACACACCAGCAGCCCCTGCAAGGGGGGGGGGGGGTGCCATGCACCTGTCATCAATGTCTATTTGATTTATTTAATAAATAAAAAATCATTCATAAACCGTTTTAATTTCCATATGTACCAGGAAGCTAAGGGTTTGTTTCTTGGGCTTCAGGCATGTGTCTGATCAAAGTGCCTCAGGCCTTATAATTGAAAGTAAGGGGATATCGGTGGACAAATGCCGTGGTCAAGGCTACGAAGGCACCAGTGTTCAAAAGCTCATATCAGACCGAGAACCTTCTTGGGTAGTTATGAGTTTTAGTTTAGAAAACGATCTCTTCGCAGAAGTGACAGTTACAGGGATAGTTAAAAACAGCTTGATTGCCGTAGCAACATCAGGGAAACTGGCCAGAATGGAGGTGTGCTTCAAATACAGCAGTTCTGTAACATCTTTAATTGAGCCTCTCATTCTCCTTAACTGCCTCAACACGTTACGGAAAGAGATTCACTGTATAAGAAGCTCTGAGACAGGTCATCTGGATACTGGACAGTCAATAAAATGACCGATGCAAACAGATCATATTTAGTGGACAACAGTTCTTGAGGGCTCAAAAAAAATGATTTTCTTCATACTTGTGAACCGGCGTTTGAGTTGTGTGGTTGCAATATCAACAGTCCCTTATCTGTTGTATATCTTGGCATGCATCACTCAAGATGCATGGTTCTCTGTAGCTCAATTGGTAGAGGATGGCGCTTGTAACGCCAGGGTAGTGGGTTCGATCCCCGGGACCACCCATACGTAAAAATGTATGCACACATGACTGTAAGTCGCTTTGGATAAAAGCGTCTGCTAAATGGCTTATTATTATTATTATAATAATTATAATACGTTTTTAAATTGTGTGTAGCAACCTGGCTGTGGTGAAAACATTTGCACGCAAAAATGTAAGGCGATGCAGTAGCATACTGCAGCTACTATTTTTTAAAAAGAGGGACAAGCACAGACACAGAGACCTTTATGGAAGAGGAGGAAAGAGACAGAGAAGCAGCCAGGAGGACTTCAGGAGACCAGGGGAGTCTCAAGTTGGGTTTAATTTTAATTTACCTTGATTGCAGCCCATTTGTGTCTGCTATTAGACAGACAACCTGCTGAGTTCAACCATAAATAGTGGCTAAATTTATCCTCAAGCCGACTACTTTTTTTCCCGTAATTGTTAGGCTATTTGATGTGTAATTTTTATTAAAGTTTATAAATAGCAGCTAAAAACGGCATATCTTTAGATAGTAGGCTACACTGCATAATGAAACAATCCTGAGTAAGCTGGTGTTTTGAGGGTGGACTGACTGTAATATTTGGCATTAATAGACTGGTTTTACGCACAACAACTTTCTATCCAAGCTGGGAGAGAGCGTGAGGACGGCCCATGTCATGCAGGGTCTAGCTGGGCTATACACACACATACAGTTGAAGTCAGAAGTTTACATACACTTAGGTTGGAGACATTTAAAACTTGTTTTTCAACCACTCCACAAATATTTTGTTAACAAACTATAGTTTTGGCAAGTCGGTTAGGACATCTACTTTGTGCATGACACAAGTAATTTTTTCAACAATTGTTTACAGACAGATTATTTCACTTTTAATTCACTGTACCACAATTCCAGTGGGTCAGAAGTTTACATACACTAAGTTGACTGTGCCTTTTTAAATAGCTTGGAAAATTCCAGAAAATTATGTCATGGCTTTAGAAGCTTCTGATAGGCTAATTGACATCATTTGAGTCAATATAGAGTTGTACCTGTGGATGTATTTTCAGGCCTACCTTCAAACTCAGTGCCTCTTTGCTTGACATCATGGGAAAATCAAAAGAAATCAGCCAAGACCTCAGAAAAAGAATTGTAGACCTCCACAAGTCTGGTTCATCCTTGGGAGCAATTTCCAAACGCCTGAAGGTACCACGTTCATCTGTACAAACAATAGTATGCAAGTATAAACACTATGGGACCACGCAGCCGTCATACCGCTCAGGAAGGAGACGCGTTCTGTCTCCTAGAGATGAATGTCTTTCAGTGCGAAAAGTGCAAATCAATCCCAGAACAACAAAGGACCTTGTGAAGATGCTGGAGGAAACAGGTACAAAAGTATCTATATCCACAATAAAACTAGTCCTATATCGACAACCTTAAAGGCCGCTCAGCAAGGAAGAAGCCACTGTTCCAAAACCGCCATAAAAAAGACAGACTACGGTTTCCAACTGCACATGGGGACAAAGATCGTACTTTTTGGGGAAATGTCCTCTGGTCTGATGAAACAAAAATAGAACTGTTTGGCCATAATGACCATCGTTATGTTTGGAGGAAAAAGGGGGGGAGGTTGCAAGCCGAAGAACACCATCCCAACCGTGAAGCACGGGGGTGGCAGCCTCATGCTGTGGGGGTGCTTTGCTGCAGGAGGGACTGGTGCACTTCACAAAATAGATGGCATCATGAGAAAGGAAAATTATGTGGATATATTGAAGCAACATCTCAAGACATCAGTCAGGAAGTTAAAGCTTGGTTGCAAATGGGTCTTCCAAATGGACAATGAACCCAAGCATACTTTCAAAGTTGTGGCAAAATGGCTTAAGGACAACAAAGTCAAGGTATTGGATTGGCCATCACAAAGCCCTGACCTCAATCCTATAGACATTTTGTGGGCAGAACTGAAAAAAGCGTGTGCGAGCAAGGAGGCCTACAAACCTGTCTCAGTTACACCAGCTCTGTCAGGAGGAATGGGCCAACTTATTGTGGGAAGCTTGTGGAAGGCTACCTGAAACGTTTAACAATTTAAAGGCAATGCTACCAAATACTAATTGAGTGTATGTAAACTTCTGACCCACTGGGAATGTGATGAAATCATTCTCTCTACTATTATTCTGACATTTCACATTCTTAAAATAAAGTGGTGATCCTAACTGATGTAAGACAGGGAATTTTTACAAGGATTAAATGTCAGGAATTGTGAAACTGAGTTTAAATGTATTTGGCTAAGGTGTATGTAAACTTCCGACTTCAACTGTATGTATGAACAGTCGTGGTCAAAAGTTTTGAGAATGACACAAGTATTGGTCTTCACAAAGTTCGCTGCTTCAGTGTTATGATATATTTTTGTCAGATGTTACTATGGTATACTGAAGTATAATTACAAGCATTCCATAAGTGTCAAATGCTTTTATTGACAATTACATTACATTTATGCAGAGTCAATATTTGCAGTGTTGACCCTTCTTTTTCAAGACCTCTGTAATCTGCCCTGGCATGCTGTCAATTAACTTCTAGGCCACATCCTGACTGATGGCAGCCTATTCTTGCGTAATCAATGCTTGGAGTTTGTCAGAATTTGTGGGTTTTTGTTTGTCCACCCGCCTCTTGAGGATCGACCACAAGTTCTCAATGGGATTAAGGTCTGGGGAGTTTCCTGGCCATGGACCAAAAATGTTGATGTTTTTTTCCCCGAGCCACTTAGTTATCACTTTTGCCTTATGGCAAGGTGCTCCATCATGCTGGAAAAGGCATTGGTCATCACCAAACTGTTATTGGATGGTTGGGAGAAGTTGCTCTCGGAGGATGTGTTGGTACCATTCTTTATTCATGGCTGTGTTCTTAGGCAAAAATGTGAGTGAGCCCACTCCCTTGGCTGAGAAGCAACCCCACACATGAATGGTCTCAGGATGCTTTACTGTTGGCATGACACAGGACTGATGGTAGCGCTCACCTTGTCTTCTCCGGACAAGCTTTTTTCCGGATGCCCCAAACAATCGGAAAGGGGATTCATCAGAGAAAATGACTTTACCCCAGTCCTCAGCAGTCCAATCCATGTACCTTTTGCAGAATATCAAAAGCTTCCTGGCTGCCCTTCTTGACACCAGGCCATCCTCAAAGTCTTGGCCTCACTGTGCGTGCAGATGCACTCACACCTGCCTGCTGCCATTCCTGAGCAAGCTCTGCACTGGTGGTGCCCCGATCCCGCAGCTGAATCAACTTTAGGAGAAGATCCTGGCACTTGCTGGACTTTCTTGGGCGCCCTGAAGCCTTCTTCACAACAATTGAACCTCTCTCCTTGAAGTTCTTGATGATCCGATAAATGGTTGATTTAGGTGCAATCTTACTAGCAGCAATATCCTTTCCTGTGAAGCCCTTTTTTGTGCAAAGCAATGATGACGGCACGGTTTCCTTGCAGGTAACCATGGTTAACAGAGGAAGAACAATGATTTCAAGCACCACCCTCCTTTTAAAGCTTCCAGTCTGTTATTCTATCTCAATCAGCATGACGGAGTGATCTCCAGCCTTGTCCTCGTCAACACTCTCACCTGTGTTAACGAGAGAATCACTGACATGATGTCAGCTGGTCCTTTTGTGGCAGGGCTGAAATGCAGTGGAAATGTGTTTTTGGGGATTAAGTTCATTTTCATGGCAAAGAGGGACTTTGCAATTAATTGCAATTCATCTGATCACTCTTCATGACGTTCTAGAGTATATGCAAATTACCATCATAACTGAGGCAGCAGACTTTGTGAAAATTAGTATTTGTGTCTTTGACCACGACTTTATGTATGTATGTATGTACAGTATCTCACAAAAGTGAGTACACCCCTCACATTTTTGTAAATATTTGAGTATATCTTTTCATGTGACAACGCTGAAGAAATGACACTTTGCTACAATGTAAAGTAGTGAGTGTACAGCTTGTATAACAGTGTACATTTGCTGTCCCCTTAAAATAACTCAACACACAGCCATTAATGTATAAACTGCTGGCAACAAAAGTGAGTACACCCCTAAGTGAAAATGTCCAAATTGGGCCCAATTAGCCATTTTCCCTCCCCGGTGTCATGTGACTCGTTAGTGTTACAAGGTCTCCGGTGTGAATGGGGAGTAGGTGTGTTAAATTTGGTGTCATCGCTCTCACACTCCCTCATACTGGTCACTGGAAGTTCAACATGGCACCTCATGGCAAAGAACTCTCTGAGGATCTGAAAAAATGAATTGTTGCTCTACATAAAGATGGCCTGGGCTATAAGAAGATTGCCAAGACCCTGAAACTGAGCTGCAGCACGGTGGCCAAGACCATACAGCGGTTTAACAGGACAGGTTCCACTCAGAACAGGCCTCGCCATGGTCGACCAAAGAAGTTGAGTGCACGTGCTCAGCGTCACATCCAGAGGTTGTCTTTGGGAAATAGACGTATGAGTGCTGCCAGCATTTCTGCAGAGGTTGAAGGGGTGGGGGGTCAGCCTGTCAGTGCTCAGACCATAAGCCGCACACTGCATCAAATTGGTCTGCATGGCTGTCGTCCCAGAAGGAAGCCTCTTCTAAAGATGATGCACAAGAACGCCTGCAAACAGTTTGCTGAAGACGAGCAGACTAAGGACATGGATTACTGGAACCATGTCCTGTGGTCTGATAAACGTATTTGGTTCAGATGGTGTCAAGCGTGTGTGGCGGCAACCAGGTGAGGAGTACAAAGACAAGTGTGTCTTGTCTACAGTCAAGCATGGTGGTGGGAGTGTCATGGTCTGGGGCTGCATGAGTGCTGCCGGCACTGGGGAGCTACAGGTCGTTGAGGGAACCATGAATGCCAACATGTACTGTGACATACTGAAGCAGAGCATGATCCCCTCCCTTCGGAGACTGGGCCGCAGGGCAGTATTCCAACATGATAACGACCCCAAATACACCTCCAAGACGACCACTGCCTTGCTAAAGAAGCTGAGGGTAAAGGTGATGGACTGGCCAAGCATGTCTCCAGACCTAAACCCTATTGAGCATCTGTGGGGCATCCTCAAACGGAAGGTGGAGGAGTGCAAGGTCTCTAACATCCACCAGCTCCGTGATGTCGTCATGGAGGAGTGGAAGAGGACTCCAGTGGCAACCTGTGACGCTCTGGTGAACTCCATGCCCAAGAGGGTTAAGGCAGTGCTGGAAAATGATGGTGGCCACACAGAATATTGACACTTTGGGCCCAATTTGGACATTTTCACTTAGGGGTGTACTCACTTTTGTTGCCAGCGGTTTAGACATTAATGGCTGTGTGTTGAGTTATTTTGAGGGGACAGCAAATTTACACTGTTATACAAGCTGTACACTCACTACTTTACATTGTAGCAAAGTGTCATTTCTTCAGTGTTATCACATGAAAAGATATATTCATATTTACAAAAATGTGAGGGGTGTACTAACTTTTGTGAGATACTGTATGTATACACACACAGTACCTGTCAAAAGTTTGGACACACCTACTCATTCAAGGGTTTTTCTTTATTTGTACTATTTTTCTACATTGTAGAATAATAGTGAAGACATAAAAACTATGAAATAACACATATGGAATCATGTAGTAACCCAAAAAGTGTTAAACAAATCAAAATATATTTGAGAGTCTTCAAAGTAGCCACACATTGCCTTTATGACAGCTGTGCACACTCTTGGCATTCTCTCAACCAGCTTCACCTGGAATGCTTTTCCAACAGTCTTGAAGGAGTTCCCACATATGCTGAGCACTTGTTGGCTGCTTTTCCTTCACTCTGCCGTCCGACTCATCCCAAACCATCTCAATTGGGTTGAGGTCGGGGGATTGTGGAGGCCAGGTCATCTGATGCAGCACTCCATCACTCTCCTTCTTGGTCAAATGGCCCTTACACAGCCTGGAGGTGTGTTGGGTCATTGTCCTGTTGAAAAACAAATGATAGTCCCACTAACCCCAAACCAGATGGGATGGCGTATTTCTGCAGAATGCTGTGGTAGCCATGCTGGTTAAGTGTGCCTTGAATTCTAAATAAATCAGTGTCACCAGCAAAGCACCCCTACACCATAACACCTCCTCATTCTCCCTTACGGTGGGAACTACACATGCGGAGATCATCCGTTCACCCACGCCGCGTCTCACAAAGACACGGCGGTTGGAACCAAGAATCTCAAATTTGGACTCCAGACCAAATGACAAATTTCCACCGGTCTAATGTCCATTGCTCGTGTTTCTTGGCCCAAGCAGGTCTCTTCTTCTTATTGGTGTCCTTTAGTAGTGGTTTCTTTGCAGCAATTCGATCATGAAGGCCTGATTCACACAGTCTCCTCTGATCAGTTGATGTTGTGATGTGTCTGTTACTTGAACTCTGTGAAGCATTTATTTGGGCTGCAATTTCTGAGGCTGGTAACTCTAATGAACTTATCCTCTGCAGCAGAGGTAACTCTGGGTCTTCCATTCCTGTGGTGGTCCTCATGAGAGCCAGTTTCATCATAGCGCTTGATGGTTTTTGCGACTGCACTTGAAGAATCTTTCAAAATTCTTAAAATGTTCCATATTGACTGACCTTCATGTCTTAAAGTAATGATGGACTGTCGTTTCTCTTTGCTTATTTGAGCTGTTCTTGACGTAATATGGACTTTTACCAAATAAGGCTATCTTCTGTATACCACCCCTACCTTGTCACAACACAACTGATTGGCTCAAACGCATTAAGAAGGAAATAAATTCCACAAATTAACTTTTAAGAAGGCACACCTGTTCATTGAAATGCATTCCTGGTGAGTACTTCATGAAGCTGGTTGAGAGAATGCCAAGAGTGTGCAAAGCTGTCATCAAGGCAAAGGGTGGCTATTTGAATACTTTTTTTAAACACTTTTTTTTGGTTACTACATGATTCCATATGTGTTATTTCATAGTTTTGATCTCTTCACTATTATTCTACAATGTAAAAAATAGTACAAATAAAGAAAAACCCTTGAATGAGTAGGTGTGTCCAAACCTTTGACTGGTAGTGTGTGTGTACGTACATACATACATACATACATACATACATACATACATACATACATACAGTGCCTTCGGAAAGTATTCAGACCCCTTGACTTTTTCCACATTTTGTTTGGTTACAGCGTTATTTTAAAATTGATTAAATCGTTTTTTCACCCTCAATCTACACACAATACCCCATAATGACAAAGCAAAAACAGGTTTTTAGAAATGAAATACATTTAAATGTAAAAAATAAATTAACATAAGCATTCAGACCCTTTACTCAGTATTTTGTTGATGCACCTTTGGCAGCGATTACAGCCTCTAGTCTTCTTGGGTATGACGCTACAAGCTTGGCATACCTGTATTTGGGGAGATTATATTCTTCTCTGCAGATCCTCTCAAGCTCTGTCAGGTTGGATGGGGAGCTTCACAGCTATTTTCAGGTCTCTCCAGAGATGTTCGATCGGGTTCAAGTCCAGGCTCTGGCTGGGCCACTCAAGGACATTCAGAGACTTGTCCCGAAGCCACTCCTGCATTTTCTTGGCTGTGTGCTTAGGGTCGTTGTCCTGTTGGAAGGTGAACCGTCGACCGAGTCTGAGGTTCTGAGCGCTCTATAGCAGGTTTTCATCAAGGATCTCTCTGTACTTTGTTCCGTTCATCTTTGCCTCGATCCTGACTAGTCTCCATAGCATGATGCTGCCACCACCATGCTTCACCATAGGGATAGTGCCAGGTTTTCTCCAGACGTGACGCTTGGCATTCAGGCCAAAGATTTATATCTTGGTTTCATCAGACCAGAGAATCTTGATTCCTTTAGGTGCCTTTAGGCAAACTCCAAGCAGGCTGTCATGGTGGAGTGCTGCAGAGATGGTTGTCCTTCTGGAAGGTTCTCCCATCTCCACAGAGGATCTCTAGAGCTCTGTCAGAGTGACCATCGGGTTCTAGGTCACCTCCCTGACCAAGGCCCTTCTCCCCCGATTGCTCAGTTTGGCCGGGCGGCCAGCTCTAGGAAGAGTCTTGGTGTTTCCAAACTTCTTCCATTTAGAAATGATGGAAGCCACTGTGTTCTTGGGGACTTTCAATGCTGCAGAAATATTTTAGTACCCTTTCCCTAATCTGTGCCTCGACACAATCCTGTCTCGGGGCTCTACAGACAATTCCTTCGACCTCATGGCTTGGTTTTTGCTCTGACATGCACTGTCAACTGCGAGACCTTTTTATATAGACAGGTGTGTGCCTTTCCAAATCATGCCCAATCATCAATTGAATTTACCACAGGTGGAGTCCAATCAAGTTGTAGAAACATCTCAAGGATGATCAATGGAAACAGGATGGACCTGAGCTCAATTTTTAGTCTCATAGCAAAGGGTCTGAATACTTATGTAAATAAGGTATTTCTTGGTTTTTAAAATAAATTTGCTAAAATATCAAAAACTGTTTTCGCTTTGTCATGGGGTATTGCGTGTAGATTGCTGAGGATTCTTAATGATTGAATCCATTTTAGAATAAGGCTGTAACATAACAAAGTGGAAAAAGTCAAGTGTTCTGAATACTTTCCGAAGGCAATTGGTGGGTGTTTATGTATATAATATATATATTTATTTATGTATTATTTTTGAGAAAATGACGACCAATAAAAATGTATCCATTAGCTGAATCTAAGCTAGAGGCTCTCTGTGGTGCAAGGGCATGTAGCCTACCATCAATTCGATAGGGGGGGGGATTGTAGCCGTGGGATCCATTAGCTAAATTACTTTAAGCCCATAGTCTCTGATTCTTTATGTGAGGGTCCATTAAGGAGAGGTCAGTGACTCTGTCCTACACACACACACCTCTACTCAGTGAGTCATACTACCTGTGTGTGTCACAGGAGGTTGGTGGCACCTTAATTGGGTAGGACGGGCTTGTGGTAATGGCTGGAGCGGACTGTTCCAGCCATTACTATGAGCCATCCTCCCCTCAGCAGCCTCCACTGGGGTGTGTGTGTGTGAAGGAGTGTGTGTTTGTGTGAGATGCTCAAGGAAGGGACTGCTGCAGATGGAAATGAGATGGAGCTAAGTACGGTACACTATTTTGGAATGCACGGTCCCTGATAAATACATCAACTATAGTAGATGTGGAAGACGCTAAGTTTACCCTAGGTACAGATCTAGGATCAGCTTCCCCTCCCCCAATCCTAACCTTAACCATTACATTTACATCATTTAGCAGACGCTCTTATCCAGAGCGACTTACAAATTGGTGCATTCAACTTTTTCTTTTTTTTATGGGGAGTGGGGGTAGAAGGTGGTCAGTGACTCCGCTGTCCTGGCGTCGTGGGGGAGCTTGTTCCACCATTGGGGTGCCAGAGTAGCGAATAGCTTTGACTGGGCTGAGCGGGAACTGTGCTTCCGTAGAGGTAGGGGGGCTAGCAGGCCAGAGGTGGATGAACGTAGTGCCCTCGTTTGGGTGTAGGGTCTGATCAGAGCCTGAAGGTAAGGAGGTGCCATTCCCCTCACAGCTCCGTAGGCAAGCACCATGGTCTTGTAGTAGAGCTTCAACTGGAAGCCAGTGGAGTATGCGGAGGAGCGGGGTGACATGAGAGAACTTGGGAAGGTTGAACACCAGACGGGCTGCAGCGTTCTGGACAAGTTGTAGGGGTTTAATGGCACAGGCAGGGAGCCCAGCCAACAGCGAGTTGCAGTAATCCAGACGGGAGATGACAAGTGCCTGGATTAGGACCTGTGCCGCTTTCTGTGTAAGGTAGGGTCGTACTCTGCGAATGTTTTAGAGCATGAACCTGCAGGATCGGGTCACCGCTTTGATGTTAGCAGAGAACGACAGGGTGTTGTCCAGGGTCACGCCAAGGTTCTTTGCACTCTGGGAGGAGGACACAATGGAGTTGTCAACCATGATGGCGAGATCATGGAGCGGGAAGTCCTTCCCCGGGAGGAAGAGCATCTCCGTCTTGCCAAGATTCAGCTTGAGGTGGTGATCCAACATCCACACTGATATGTCTGCCAGACATGCAGAGATGCGATTCGCCACCTGGTTATCAGAAGGGGGAAAGTAGAAAATTAATTGTGTGTCGTCTGCGTAGCAATGATAGGAGAGACCATGTGAGGGTATGACAGAGCCAAGTGACTTGGTGTATAGAGAGAATAGGAGAGGGCCTAGAACTGAGCCCTGGGGGACACCAGTGGTGAGAGCACGTGGTGCGGAGACAGATTCTCGCCACACCACCTGGTAGGAGCGACCTGTCAGGTAGGACGCAATCCAAGAGTGAGCAGCGCCAGAGATGCCCAACTCGGAGAGGGTGGCGAGGGGGATCTGATGGTTCACAGTATCAAAGGCAGCAGATAGTTCTAGGATGAGAGCAGAGGAGAGAGAGTTAGCTTTAGCAGTGCGGAGAGCCTCCGTGACACAGAGAAGAGTAGTCTCAGTTGAATGACCAGTCTTGAAACCTGACTGGTTTGGATCAAGAAGGTCATTCTGAGAGAGATAGCAGGAGAGTTGGCTAGAGACGGCAGGCTCAAGAGTTTTGGAGAGAAAAGAAAGAAGGGATACTGGTCTGTAGTTGTTGACATCGGAGGGATCGAGTGTAGGTGTTTTGAGGAGGGGTGCAACTCTCGCTCTCTTGAAGACGGAAGGGACATGGCCAGCGGTCAAGGATGAGTTGATGAGCGAGGTGAGGTAAGGGAGAAGGTCTCCGGAAATGGTCTGGAGAAGAGAGGAGGGGATAGGGTCAAGCGGGCAGGTTTTTGGGCGGCTGGCCGTCACAAGTCGCAAGATTTTATCTGGAGAGAGAGGGGAGAAAGAAGTCAAAGCATAGGTTAGGGCAGTGTGAGCAGGACCAGCGGTGTCATTTGACTTAATAAATGAGGATCGGATGTCGTCAACCTTTTCAAAATGGTTGACGAAGTCATCCACAGAGAGGGAGGGGGAGGAGGATTCAGCAGGGAGGAGAAGGTGGCAAAGAGCTTCCTAGGGTTAGAGGCAGAGGCTTGAAATTTTGAGTGGTAGAAAGTGGCTGTGGCAGTGGAAACAGAGGAAGAAAATGTAGAGAGGAGGGAGTGAAAAGATGACAGGTCCGCAGGGAGTCTAGTTTTCCTCCATTTCCGCTCGGCTGCCCGGAGCCCTCTTCTGTGAGCTCGCAATGAGTCGTCAAGCCACGGAGCAGGAGGGGAGGACCGAGCCGGCCGGGAGGATAGGGGACATAGAGAGTCAAAAGATGCAGAAAGGGAGGAGAGGAGGGTTGAGGAGGCAGAATCAGGAGATCGAAGGGAGAAGGATTTAGCAGAGGGAAGAGATTATAGGATGGAAGAGGAGAGAGTGGTGAGAGAGAGAGAGAGCGAAGGTTGCGACGGCACATTACCATCTGAGTAGGGGCAGAGTGAGTAGTGTTGGAGCAGAGCGAGAGAGAAAAGGATACAAAGTAGTGGTCGGAGACATGGAGGGGAGTTGCAGTGAGATTAGTAGAAGAACAGCATCTAGTAAAGATGAGGTCAAGCGTATTGCCTGCCTTGTGAGTAGGGGGGGACGGTGAGAGGGTGAGGTCAAAAGAGGAAAGGAGTGGAAAGAAGGAGAGAGAGAAATGAGTCAAAGGCAGACGTAGGGAGGTTAAAGTCACCCATAACTGTGAGGGGTGAGCCATCCTCAGGAAAGGAACTTGTCAAGCTCATTGATGAACTCTCCAAGGGAACCTGGAGTGCGATAAATCCATGATTCCATCAGTGCCAAGAAGTCGACGGACTGGAGGGTAGCATAGGCTGAGTGGGGCCTCCCTCACTTACGTTTCACTGAAACACTCAAATATAACTCTCCCAACTTCAGAAATTATAATTGTTGTAAACTACAGCGTTTCAATGTTTTCTAGGAATAGACTCTAACTTAGTTTATTCAGCTAGCTAACTTGGTACAGTATTCTTCCGTGAAAACCGTCCAGGGCACCGAATCCGATGACGTCATAGCCAACTAGCATGCCAGCCTCCAATAACACGGTTTAGCACCAATACTCGGTTACAACAAACCACCAGTGTGTTAACACGCCAAGCAGATCATTCGTGTCCGTGTCTAAAGTTGTGTAAAGTTTTGGGTTAGTGTTGACAGTTTGAGTGAGTACGTCGTCAACTTATTCAGCCAGTTAGTTAGCTAGAATAGTTAGCATACTAGCTAGCCATTGCTCTCTGCCAACGAACCAACCCCTGCTCCAACGGCACGAACACACAGAGAGAGCCAAGCTAACGTTAACTAGTCACCCATGTCCCGAATTCCTTTGAACGACTCTGGTTACCAGTATGTAAAAACAAAACACAAATAAATGTAGGTTATAACTTACCCTTAGTAGTTACTGTTAGCCAGTTAAGTGCAAAGCTAGCCACTGAATCGATTCAGCCAGTTCGCGTCTGTCCCAACGGAGAGAAAGCGTCTCCAAATATTAAAGCTAGGTCATTCCAGCTATTGTTTAGTTAGCTATCCAAGTAGCAACAAGCTAGCTACATTTCGAGTACAGTAGCTACTAACTACCTAACGTTAACGCTTCAGATAATGAGGTTAGAAAAACAGCTGAATGGTAGGTAGCTAGCTGGCATAATTACAGGTACTCTTAAGCGTGAAATAACATTGGAAACAACTATCCACAGTTGCTAATAGTTACCAGTAGCTACCCGCTAGCTAGTCCAGGTAGTGGGTTAGCTATCCTCGTGCTTCACCGAATACAATACTTACCTACAATAACCTACAATAACCACCTAGATAAACTACCTACAATACCTAACTACAATACCTACCTACAATCTAATCTGATTACTTTTATGCAAAGTAATCACCCCATTAGTGGAGGAAATGCTAAACTAACCCAAGATCAGGGTCTAGGGGCAATTTCACCCTACACCGTGTAACAAGGCAAGAGGATGAATGACATGGAGGGGACATGGGCTGGATACACCGTGTAACAAGGCAAGAGGATGAATGACATGGAGGGGACATGGGCTGGATACACCGTGTAACAAGGCAAGAGGATGAATGACATGGAGGGGACATGGGCTGGATACACCGTGTAACAAGGCAAGAGGATGAATGACATGGAGGGGACATGGGCTGGATGGCTTGTTCTATGGTGGTACGATAAGACTATCATAGTTTCAGTAGGAGAGCTCAGCAAACCTTTTGAATAGCAGAAAAAGATCAAGAACTGTGATTTTGTATTTTTATTTTTTAGAGATGGACACTCCCTGCTGTTCTGTGCTGTCATTGCGTTTTCATCTTGTACATAATAGTCTTCAGTCGTCTTTCGAGTTGTCCGCTGCAATCCTAAAAATAGCTGAAGCAGAATATAATAGCATTACTCAACCTGTAGGTGTACTGTATCTGCAGAGTGTATGGTAAACCATAATTGGTGACGGGTTTGTGTGATGTAATACAAGGTGTCTATCTGTGTATCTGTGTATCTGTGTGTGTGTGTGTGTGTGTGTGTGTGTGTGTGTGTGTGTGTGTGTGTGTGTGTGTGTGTGTGTGTGTGTGTGTGCTATGTGGCCTTGTCTGACTCTGTTTGATAAAGTGTGGACTGCCTTTCCAGTGTGGGGGAGATGTATGCTCACTCAGCAGATGGAAACCAGTCAAGGTTTATGGCTGCAGTCAAAACACTCCCCTCTCCATCGATCCTTCTAGAAATGAACCCTCCAGCTGCAGATGGTGCTATCTCACGGTTCTCTCCTTCATTTAACCTTGTGTGTTACATAGAAATAGAATCTCATTCTACAGTCGTGGTCAAAAGATTTGAGAATTACACAGATATAAATTTTCACAAAGTCTGCTGCCTCAGTTTTTATGATGGCAATTTGCATATACTCTAGAACGTCATGAAGAGTGATCAGATGAATTGCAATTAATTGCAAAGTCCCTCTTTGCCATGAAAATGAACTTAATCCCCAAAAACACATTTCCACTGCATTTCAGCCCTGCCACAAAAGGACCAGCTGACATCATGTCAGTGATTCTCTCGTTAACACAGGTGTGAGTGTTGACGAGGACAAGGCTGGAGATCACTCTGTCATGCTGATTGAGTTATAATAACAGACTGGAAGCTTTAAAAGGAGGGTGGTGCTTGAAATCATTGTTCTTCCTCTTTTAACCATGGTTACCTGCAAGGAAACACGTGCCCTCATCATTGCTTTGCACAAAAAGGGCTTCACAGGCAAGGATATTGCTGCTAGTAAGATTGCACCTAAATCCACCATTTATCGGATCATCAAGAACTTCAAGGAGAGAGGTTCAATTGTTGTGAAGAAGGCTTCAGGGCGCCAAAGAAAGTCCAGCAAGTGCCAGGACTGTCTCCTAAAGTTGATTCAGCTGCGGGATCGGGGCACCACCAGTGCAGAGCTTGCTCAGGAATGGCAGCAGGCAGGTGTGAGTGCATCTGCACAGTGAGGCGAAGACTTTTAGAGGATGGCCTGGTGTCAAGAAGGGCAGCGAGGAAGCCACTTCTCTCCAGGAAAAACATCTCGGACAGACTGATATTCTACAAAAGGTACAGGGATTGGACATCCGAGGACTGGGGTAAAGTCATTTTCTCTGATGAATCCCCTTTCCGATTGTTTGGGGCATCCGGAAAAAAGCTTGTCCGGAGGAGACAAGGTGAGCGCTACCATCAGTCCTGTGTCATGCCAACAGTAAAGCATCCTGAGACCATTCATGTGTGGGGTTGCTTCTCAGCCAAGGGAGTGGGCTCACTCACAATTTTGCCTAAGAACACAGCCATGAATAAAGAATGGTACCAACACATCCTCCGAGAGCAACTTCTCCCAACCATCCAAGAACAGTTTGGTGACAAACAATCCATTTTCCAGCATGATGGAGCACCTTGCCATAAGGCAAAAGTGATAACTAAGTGGCTCGGGGAACAAAACATCGACATTTTTGGTCCATGGCCAGGAAACTCCCCAGACCTTAATCCCATTGAGAACTTGTGGTCAATCCTCAAGAGGCGGGTGCACAAACAATAACCCACAAATTCTGACAAACTCCAAGCATTGATTATGCAAGAATGGGCTGCCATCAGTCAGGATGTGGCCCAGAAGTTAATTGACAGCATGCCAGGGTGGATTGCAGAGGTCTTGAAAAAGAAGGGTCAACACTGCAAATATTGACTCTTTGCATGAACTTAATGTAATTGTCAATAAAAAGCCTTTGACACTTATGGAATGCTTGTAATTATACTTCAGTATACCATAGTAACTTCTGACAAAAATATCTAAAAATACTGAAGCAGCGAACTTTGTGAAGACCAATACTTGTCATTCTCAAAACGTTTGACCAGGACTGTAGTTCTGTGGTGTTCTACTAGGCCTGTGTCTGTCTTAATATGAATATGTAAACTGCATACCAATTCATTTGTTAAGAGAAAAATGAATGCATTACTGTGCGTGCGTGTGTGTGTGTATTGCTGAGTAAGACACATTTGACATTTTTTTTTCATGCTGAAAAAATACACATTTTCCAGTTACATGTGTTTCTATCAGAAGCTTTTGGAAGATGTGTATATGTAGATATAATTATTTGTAACAACGGTTTCTCTCTAGATTTGAGGGTATAGTGGCTAATACTTTGACCAGGTCTATATCTAAACCATGTGATCAAAGCCCCAACCAAGCAATACCTTCAACATGCTTTTCCATTGAAGACCAACCTCTTAACAATCACCGCTTCACTAACTCCTGTCCTTCCTTATTGTTCAGTCTGATACTGTCTCCTTAGCCTCAGGTAATAAGGAAGTACTAGCTTATTAACACGGTTGTCATAGTCACAACTTTGTCACAGTCAGTTTCTCTCTACCACACTAGTTCCATCCATTTACATTTGACATTTTAGTCATTTAGCAGACCCTCTTATCCAGAGTGACTTACAGTTAGTGAGTGCATTCATTAAAAAAAATATATATATTCATACTGGAATCGAACCCACAACCCTGGCGTTGCAAATGCCTTGCTCAACCAACTGAGCTACATCCCTGCCGGCCATTCCCTCCCCTACCCTGGACGACGCTGGGCCAATTGTGCGCCGCCCCATGGGTCTCCCGGTCGCGGCCGGCTACGACAGAGCCAGTTGTTAGTTTGTGGATGTAGGTCGTAGGTTACATGATATAACTGTGTTGTAGGTTACATTATATATCCCAGTGATGTAGGTTACATTATATATAGCCCAGTGTTGTAGGTTAGATAATATATTGAGTGTACAAAACATTAGGAACACTCTTTCCATGACAGACTGACCAGGTGAATCGAAGTCAAAGCTATCATCCTTTGTTCACGTCACTTGTTAAATCCACTTCAGTCAGTGTAGATGAAGGGGAGGAGACAAGTTAAAGAAGGCCTTGTTAAGCCTTGAGACAATTGTGACATGGATTGTGTATGTGTGCCATTCAGAGGGTGAATGGGCACGTCAAAATATTTGAAGTGCCTTTTGAACAGGGTGTGGTAGTAGGTGCCAAGGGCACCGTTTTTGTGTGTGTCAAGAACTGCAATGCTGCTGGGTTTTTGACGCTCAACAGTTTCCCGTGTGTATCAAGAATGGTCCACCACCCAAACGACATCCAGCCAACTTGACACAACTGTGGGAAGTATTGGAGTCAACATGGCCCAGCATCCCTGTGGAAAGCTTTCGACACCTTGGAGAGTTCATGCCCCAACCAATTGTTTTGTGCACTCAGTGTATCGTCCAGTGTTGTAGGTTATGGTGTGTATATATATATATATTGTATTTTATTTAGGATCCCCATTTAACCAATGGCAGTTGTGGTAGCTAGTCTTACTGTAGGCTACATTAAATGGCCCATTGGTTCCTTGTGCTGGGGACCCAAAGGGGTGCACAGTATTGTTTTTCACACCTGATTCAAATAATCAAAAGGGTTGGTGGTGAGTTGATTAGTGTGTTCGTACGAGGACAAAAACAAAAAATGTGTTCTTGGCGACCCAGGAACAGGATTGGGAATATCTGACATAGCCTATAGGTGAGGATCTTGCTGTTGAAGGTTTCCACCGAGTGAGTGCAAGGTGTTGTGTGTCACAACTCTACAGACAGTCATATAGGCCTCTACTTTTCTTCTTTAAAGCTGTGTCCTTTCTCCCTAACCCCTCTGTGTGCCTCTGAACCAGTTAGGGGATTACCTGATCACCGGGATACCAGGTCAGCCAGCTAGCCACACTGACCTACCTACCTGGATTAGCCTACCTCTCACACACACACGTACCGGTTACCTCATTTGGCAGACACTTACTGTAATTAGCTAGGTTAATGTAAGTAAATCGTTTCTCAATAAAGCAGCGATCAGCAAAATCAGTGCTAGTAAAAAAAGACAAGTGCAGAACACAAAATAGCCAGCGATGACAGAGCGACGCGCGACAGAGCGACGCGTGACATTGCTGGCCTACTTGTTTTGCCACCAAACAGGCTGCTGTTCACCTAAAACTTAGCGTATGCTTCCCAGTATTATGACAATATTTATTTTTTGTAGTTTTGGTGTTCGGCAGGTATTTTTTGGGATGTTCGAGCGCAATTTTTTTTTCTTGAGGTAAGCCGACTGTAGGGAACCTTCAATTAAGTGTTTGTCTCTGCAAAAACGTAAATTCATGAAAGATTTATCTTAGATTGATTCTGACTTTTGAAGAAGTGTTAGTGGGTATGCTGTTGATACGGCGTCTCAAGAGGGACAAACTGGTAATATTGCAGCTTTTTTCTCATTTTTCAAGCAGAGGTCTTTAGGGAGTATAAGAGCACAGATCACTTCACCTAGCCGAGTTCTGCTAGGAGCAAACCGAACCTATGTATGTGGAAGCCTTTTAGACAGCATACATATCACTGCTGAGCTCGACTGCGATGTACCACGACTTGTCTTTATCCTGCTATCTGTACCACGACTTGTCTTTATCCTGCTATCTGTACCACGATTTGTCTTTATCCTGCTATCTGTACCACGACTTGTCTTTATCCTGCTATCTGTACCACGACTTGTCTTTATCCTGCTATCTGTACCACGACTTGTCTTTATCCTGCTATCTGTACCACGACTTGTCTTTATCCTGCTATCTGTACCACGACTTGTCTTTATCCTGCTATCTGTACCACGACTTGTCTTTATCCTGCTATCTGTACCACGACTTGTCTTTATCCTGCTATCTGTACCACGACTTGTCTTTATCCTGCTATCTGTACCACGATTTGTCTTTATCCTGCTATCTGTACCACGACTTGTCTTTATCCTGCTATCTGTACCACGACTTGTCTTTATCCTGCTATCTGTACCACGACTTGTCTTTATCCTGCTATCTGTACCACGATTTGTCTTTATACTGCTATCTGTACGACGACTTGTCTTTATCCTGCTATCTGTACCACGATTTGTCTTTATCCTGCTATCTGTACGACGACTTGTCTTTATACTGCTATCTGTACCACGACTTGTCTTTATCCTGCTATCTGTACCACGACTTGTCTTTATACTGCTATCTGTACGACGACTTGTCTTTATCCTGCTATCTGTACCACGATTTGTCTTTATCCTGCTATCTGTACGACGACTTGTCTTTATACTGCTATCTGTACCACGACTTGTCTTTATCCTGCTATCTGTACCACGACTTGTCTTTATACTGCTATCTGTACCACGACTTGTCTTTATACTGCTATCTGTACCACGACTTGTCTTTTATCCTGCTATCTGTACCACGACTTGTCTTTATCCTACTATCTGTACCACGACTTGTCTTTATCCTGCTATCTGTACCACGACTTGTCTTTATCCTGCTATCTGTACCACGACTTGTCTTTATCCTGCTATCTGTACCACGACTTGTCTTTATCCTGCTATCTGTACCACGACTTGTCTTTATCCTGCTATCTGTACCACGACTTGTCTTTATCCTGCTATCTGTACCACGACTTGTCTTTATCCTGCTATCTGTACCACGACTTGTCTTTATCCTGCTATCTGTACCACGACTTGTCTTTATCCTGCTATCTGTACCACGACTTGTCTTTATCCTGCTATCTGTACCACGACTTGTCTTTATCCTGCTATCTGTACCACGACTTGTCTTTATCCTGCTATCTGTACCACGACTTGTCTTTATCCTGCTATCTGTACCACGACTTGTCTTTATCCTGCTATCTGTACCACGACTTGTCTTTATCCTGCTATCTGTACCACGACTTGTCTTTATCCTGCTATCTGTACCACGACTTGTCTTTATCCTGCTATCTGTACCACGACTTGTCTTTATCCTGCTATCTGTACCACGACTTGTCTTTATCCTGCTATCTGTACCACGACTTGTCTTTATCCTGCTATCTGTACCACGACTTGTCTTTATCCTGCTATCTGTACCACGACTTGTCTTTATCCTGCTATCTGTACCACGACTTGTCTTTATCCTGCTATCTGTACCACGACTTGTCTTTATCCTGCTATCTGTACCACGACTTGTCTTTATCCTGCTATCTGTACCACGACTTGTCTTTATCCTGCTATCTGTACCACGATTTGTCTTTATCCTGCTATCTGTACCACGACTTGTCTTTATCCTGCTATCTGTACCACGACTTGTCTTTATCCTGCTATCTGTACCACGACTTCTGTTATCCAGATCTTCAAGCAGCTGTTTTCTTTCCTCCCTATGAAATGAGATCATGTCCTGGTGAGTCACAAGTAACAAGGGAGACGGCGTCCTGACGGAGACAGGATTTAGGAGTTATGTTAACATTGATAATTTGAGTGCCCTCCACAATAAACCATCTCTTTTTTTCTCCTCTTCTGTCTCTCTCTCTGTCTTTGTCTCTCTGTCTCTCTCTCTGTCGCAATCTCTCTCTCTGTCGCTCTCTCAGGCTATCTACCCAATGGAATCCATGCGGTGGAGGCCATGTTGGCTGCGGCCAGCATCGGGGCTATCTGGTCGTCCACCTCCGTGGACTTTGGAGTCAACGTAAGGATGACCTCAACTGCATCTCAAATGACCCCCTATTTCCTATATAGTCCACCACTGTTGACCAAGGGGACGGGAGGGAAGGAAGGATAGGGTCTAGGTCAGCAGCCATGGTTATGGGTAGGTGAGGGTGTCCTCTAATTTAGGAATAGTACATTGTCTGTCTTGTGAATGGCCCCTAGTCCCAACCCCAGACACAACACATAAAGCACATTCACTCACAACACCTTTTGTTTGGGAGTGAGAGTGTGTGGGAGGGTAGTTTAGTTAGCTCTGTTATGGCCTTTCCTTAGCTGTCCAGTTGCCTTGTTAAACTAGCCTGTTCTTGCACGTTCAAATGAACTGAAACTAAACTTGAATGCACCCGGTCAGTCTAGTTTAACAAGGCAAGTTGTCCAGCAGGGAACCAACCATGGGGGTGAATGGGACTATACGAGTATGTTGCAGACCTGGGTTCAGATACTATTTTTGAAATAATTTTAAAGTCCACCTGGCACGACAGGCAGGCTAAAGCAAATGCTAAAAGTATTTAAGACACACACACACACACACACACACACACAACGAGCAGGGATTCTGTTGAGGGTGGTGACACGTGGCGTCAGACTGCGGCATGAATGAGAGAGGGAGTCCCCCCGCCGGCAGAATACTGCTGATGCTACTCTAGAAATGGGACACCCTGCATTGGTACCAGTCTCTGCATGAATGCATCTGTCAACATGAATACCACCAGTCCTGTTGCGTCCCAACAATACCTCCTTCCTCCCGAAGTGTGCACTCATGAACTACTTCCCACAAATCTAAAAGCGTTTGATTGGCGGCGGTATGGGCAAGTACGAGTCTCCACCATATTTGGTCCGCTCAGTTGGTAGAGCATGGCGCTTGTAACGCCAGGGTAGTGGGTTCGATCCCCGGGACCACCCATACGTAAAAATGTATGCGCACATGACTGTAAGTCGCTTTGGATAAAAGCATCTGCTAAATGGCTTATTATTATTATTATTATTATTATTATTATTATTATATTTCTTATACCAGTAATTTCCTTTTCGAATCAGTTTGCAATCACAGCCGCACACTTTGGGAGGAAGGAGAGATAATTGGGAAGGAAGCTATGATATAGGAAATATGGGGGAAATCCCACTACCCCATGCCTCCACCAATCCAATTTATTTAGATTTGTGAGAAATAGTGGAGTGCACACTTCAGGAGGAAGGAGATGCAGTACTATTGGGACCGTCTGTCTTCTGATCTCTTACTGCCCTCTTGTGGTGGAAATATAGTATTTCAACACAAAGCATTGTAGCACATCAGCATAGTCAAATGCAACGTTAGATATGGCTTGTAAAACTAAAGATTAAGTCATCGGTGCAAAAGTTAGTCTATTTGTAGTGTTTCACTGCCGTTTCGGAAGATTCTGATCAAATTTCCCTAGCTGACTGTGGAATAAGGAATTTCCCTAGCTGACTGTGGAATAAGGAATTTCCCTAGCTGACTGTGGAATAAGGAATTTCCCTAGCTGACTGTGGAATAAGGAATTTCCCTAGCTGACTGTGGAATAAGGAATTTCCCTAGCTGACTGTGGAATAAGGAATTTCCCTAGCTGACTGTGTGGAATAAGGAATTTCCAGGTGAACAAGAAAGAGCAGTTGTTGATTATATCAAGAAAAAATTACTAGTTTGCAAACAGTGAGAACAATATCCCATACAGGAGCAAAGATTGTCTAGTTGGCCTTCACTGAGAAGGCACTTTATTTTAAGAAAGTTTAAGCTCATTTATTGCATTTCTATACAATTTTAAAAACTCTAAAATATTTATCTCTCTTCTCTCTCTCTCTCTGTCTCTCTGTCTCTCTCTCAGGGTGTGTTGGACAGGTTCTCTCAGATCCAGCCAAAACTAATCTTCTCTGTGGCAGCGGTGGTGTACAACGGCAAACGGCACGACCACATGGAGAAACTACACAGTGTCGTCAAAGGTAGGGCAATGTCTTGTTTGCGGG
Organism: Coregonus lavaretus; assembly: GCF_964263955.1. NCBI lineage: Eukaryota > Metazoa > Chordata > Actinopteri > Salmoniformes > Salmonidae > Coregonus > Coregonus lavaretus. The sequence goes on along the minus strand of NW_028165406.1, from coordinate 43,120 downwards.
TGGTTGTGTGTGTAGTTGGTATTGGGCTGCGTGTAACTTCACAACCATGGTCTGTTCTTTAGGACTGCCCGATCTACAGAAGGTGGTGGTCATTCCCTATGTACGAAGCAAACAGGAAACGGATCTTTCCAGGATCCCTAATAGGTGTGTATTTCTGACTGAGTAAGGTTGACCCCTATGGGCTCTGGTCAAAAGTAGTGCACTATATAGGAAATAGGGTGCCATTAGAGACGCACACTGTGTTTTATCATTTACCCTAGTTTACCTAATGTCAAGTGTGTGATATGTTCATTTCCTTCAATAGAAGTAACACTCTTACAGTCTCTCCCTCTTGGGCTTTGGCTATACATTTATCTGAGTTGTCTCTTTTAACCCCCTCTTCCTGTGGTACTCTTGTACCATGTCTACATCTCTCCTTTCCCTCCCTCCCTCCCTCCCTCCCCTCCCTCCCTCCCTCCCTCCCCCCCCTCCCTCCCTCCCTCCCTCCCTCCCCTCCCTCCCTCCCTCCCTCCCTCCCTCCCTCCCTCCCTCCCTCCCTCCCTCCCTCCCTCCCTCCCCTCCCTCCCCCCTCCCCTCCCTCCCTCCCTCCCCTCCCCTCCCCTCCCTCCCTCCCTCCCTCCCTCCCTCCTTCCCCAGTGTGTATCTGGATGACTTTTTGGCCACAGGGAAGGAGGGGGACCAGGCCCCTCAGCTGGAGTTTGAGCAGCTGCCCTTCTCTCACCCCCTGTTCATCATGTACTCCTCTGGGACCACAGGAGCCCCCAAGTGTATGGTGCACTCGGCAGGGGTAAGATACAGCTGTCACTCTGACGCACACCATAGACACACACACTGGCTGCTGGGTCAGACCTCATCTGTACACAGTTCTGTCATCAACGTCACACTGAACTCCAGCGGACATTGGAACACAAAGTAGGATCCAAAATAAGACTCCAGAAGAAATGCCAATCCATAGCAACTATCCTGCATTGTTGGGTGCATCACCTTGTGAGTTTGAAACAGTAGAATGTCTTCACCTTATTATTTCTAAATTAAAACAACATTCAAACAACATCCTAGCTACAAATTCCATGTAGGCCACGACACTACCCTTCATTAATGGTTTCTCCCACCAGATGGCAGCAACGGTCCATCAGAAAAATATGGGAAAAAGTATGTCTGTCTATGGTTGTCACGTAAAGGCTGGTTTTATACTGGTGCATTAATCTGAGCATAAGTGTGATATATTTTCATTAGGGATCAGTTCTGTACACAGTGAAATAAACTGTAGACTACACCATTTTAAATGGATGAAATAAGACTTGTGGATGGTGTGTTTCAGTTATGGTGAGCTGTTAAAAACACTGTGGAGTGTACTGTATGTCTAATTCACAAGCACTTAGCCTTCAAGGGCAAAACATTTGACATTTTCTGGCAAAAATAAATAAGTCAGTTGACTTGTTAGTTTAGACATCCGGGCTTGCTTATGAGATTTCGATGCCGCTTTTAGCTTCTCTCTGTCTCCCTCCCTCTTTCTCAATTTTGTCCCTCTGTGCCCTCCTTCCTTCCATTGTACAATTTCCTCTTCGTTCTCTCTCTCTCGCTTTCTCTTTCTCCTTCCTCTTCTCTGGATAATTAGATAGTTACGCGGCATTCGACTCTGGTGGTGCCAGCCAGCGCCCGCCAGCACAGGCAATTAAACTGGCGCTAGAGGCACCTTGTTAGACTTTGTTAGGAACGCTGTCAAACTCAAACAGCTCCCGCTATGGAAACAAGGGACGAGGCATGGCGTCTCTCACAAATAAGGCATCGGAGCACGATCTCAGCGTTGACTTCTAGTCCCGCTCTCCTCATCTCGTAATTAAACCCCCCCCCCCCCCGGCTCTCATGGCCCTGGCATCACACAGTCACTTAAACGCCAAAAGTCCTTCTGCCAGTGCACACTTAGATTAGCGATAGAGGGATCCCGTTGTGTCAGGGATGTCCAAACTTTTTTTTTTCTTTCTCAGAGGCTAGCATGAGGACAATTTAGGAACGTTGAGTGCTGCACCGCCGTACCATTTTTATGTAACTTATTGAGCAGGTTTTCAGACTGGGGCGAAGGTTCACCTTCCAACAGGACAACGACCCTAAGCACACAGCCAAAGTAATCACATTTTTATGACGTTTCCACTGGATCCGAGCATTACATTTTCCCCTTTCATGCCGAGGCTCTGTGGTTATCGAAAGGGAGAAAGCTGGAAAGATTTTTCCAATACATTGAGGAACTATTGTCATTCTCAAGACAATCAGAAATACTATCCGACATCCCTAAATGGGCACATTTTATACATTTGTGTCATTCTCACAAAACTGACATTTGACCCCCCCCCCCCCCAAAAAAAAAAAGATTTCCTCTTGGATCACTGAGATCTGTACTTATCTAGTTCATAATTATAGTTTTTTGATCAAACATTATGCATTTTCCCACAATTCTCATTACCGCAGCAGTCCAAAAAAGTAAGACAAATCCATTTATAATAAAAAAAAACTACGTTGCTCCCCTAATGAAAAGGCCTGAGTTAAACATAACACTGAAAACAATTAATGAGAAAGCCAAGTGGGGTCAAGGGGGTGTTTGAGAATAAGAATCTCATTCTGAAGCCATATAAGCAATTTAAATGAACTTCTACTCTACATATCATGAGTGAATAAAACTTTAGGTTTTTACAGGAACTTGGGAAAAGTGTTAGGTAATGAGACATGTCCACAGAATTTAAACCGGACGCATTTCGGTAATGAGAATTTGGGATAATAATTTACTAAATTCAGGCGGAAATGTATTTAAAATAAGACACTTTGCCAAAAACTACACATCTTATAGTCCTCAGAACAATAATGATTTTTTTGCAGATGCATCATGGTTTTCTAAATCAAATTGCTACAGACATGTTTAAAACTGGTTCCGTTTGAGCACAGGCCAGTTAGCCCAGGCCAGGTAGGCCAGGCCAGGTAGAACAGGCCAGGTAGCCCAGGCCTACGTCTATGCGTAATCACGTGCACGTCCTTACTCAACATTGACAGCAGCGTTACAAACAAAATACAATAACACGTAAATGGAATGAAATAAACAAAACTTTCTCACAAGTGTAGTAGAGGTTGTGAGCTCTAAACGACTGTAAATAATAATCATAATAATAATATATTAAATGCATTAACAGAAATTACCATAACCAAACAAACGTTGTAGATTATTAAATTATGGGAATTAAGGGTAAATGTACTGCTGGTGATTTTTATATGTGATGGTGAACTGATAGACACTAACAATCAAAGGGCAAACAATTCACACAATAAAGTTATGAAACAATGAATGTGCACGAATTGGCGGGAGAGAGTGCATTCTGGAGAGAGACGTGCTTTCTGTATCTAAGCCACACTACCCTTCTTCTTGACTCAACATTTTAAATAATACCCAAAACACTATCTTCACACACAATGCAGGCCTAAGGAATACTCTCACAAACGGTGTCAGGTCCAAAGCTGTAGCCATTTATGTAAAACCAATACAATTTTGAAACTAATGCAATTTCTCTTTTCTCTATTTTCTCGAATAGCTTTGCTGCCAAGGCAAATATCCTTGTGGCACTCATGCCTTAGTCCACGGAGACAGGAGCGAATCACACAGGTGTCTCATGTGCCATGAGAAATAAAATAAATTGCAACTGCTCGACTAAGAAAATCTGTCGTCCAACAGCCTATTGACCAAACAATCGACCAGTCGACTAAATGGGGTCATTCCTAATCTAGCTAGCTAGCTAGTTATTTTCATGAACTGAAGTTTGATTTCAATGGGAGAACAACAAGTGACTGCCTAGCTAATACTTAGTCTCATGGATTACTAAATCATTGGTAAGAATATTGAAAATGATTGCAGTTTCTGGTCATTGTTTTCAGGCTGGTTGCATTGGTGCTAGCTAGGTACCAAGCTAAAGCTAGCTAGCTAGCCCTGAAGTTGGGTTTCCTCTAGTTTCTACAGCCATATCTATATCGTATTGGCTATATCGTAAAAATTCATCAGAACAGAAATTAGATTTTGGTGTTAATTCAAGGTTAGGCATAAGGTTAGAAGTAGGGTTAGGTTTAAAATCAGATTTTAAGAATACATTTTTTAGAAATAGGCGGAGTTTATGACTTTGTGGCTGTGGTAACTAGTGACGACCCAGAAGTTGATAATAACATCTGTATCAAAGATATTTGTGAGTGACTTTGTCATACTGCAAACCGTAGTCAACGTAGTAGGGAGACGGCCTACCTCCAGTTTCCAAACTGTCATCAATGTTGACAAAATGCTTGATTATTATTCTGTATTTTGACTAGATGGGATGAATCGGGTGCAACTGCTTGGGATGTGGCTGGCTGGCAGGCAGAAGCAACAGAATCAGCATCCTGTCTCCCCTGCTTCTGGGATGGTTGCATGTTGGGAGAATGTTGGACTACCTAGCTAACATGTTTTATCCTGCTCGACCTTGATCTAATTTTTAAATGTCTACAGACATTTTTCCATTTGGTTGGAACAAATAATGGCTTATTACCAACGCAGTATTGTAAACACATCGTTATTTATTTATTTTGTTATTTAACATGTCAAATTAAAAGCTTTATTTGACGTTGATCTTTTTGGACACGCAAAGACCCAAACGGCATTCTATACATATTGGCTTAGATGTGATGGTAGTATGATTTGAATTTTAACTTTGAGCTTCAACCTGAGACTACTATAGAGTGAACCTATAATTCAGAAGGAATTTGTATGTATTTATTTATTACGCTTGTATTCCTTTTCATATAGACATCATTATCCACCCATTGGTGAACTTCCATACTGAGCATGGTTTGCCTCGTGTCCTTCTAGAATACAAATTTGGATACATGAACTAATCAGTGTTTATAATATGAAACCAGAAGAAACTCACCTGCGTATTACATCATGATGAACTCAAGAATGTTATTTTGACATGGTCACAGATTTGGATCGAATGGGACCCTAGCAGTTGCTTTCTCCAGCTAAAGGTGAAAGAGCAATGCTGGCTTGGATCAGGCCTCAGGAGAATCGTATACACCTCTAGCGCTATATTGAATTGACTATAATCCCTGAAAAACGGACTCTAGGCTTATGTTTCTCTCATTCATTCTTCGACCCTGGGTTTACCAAGCTATCATTCCTGTCTCTCCCTCTCCCTACATCGCTTCCTCGCTTTCTCTCCCTGTCCCACTCTTATCTGTCTTATCTGTCTTATCTGTCTTATCTGTCTTATCTGTCTTATCTATCTATCCTATCTGTAGGGGACGCTTATCCAGCATCTAAAGGAGCACGTTCTCCATGGGAACGTGACCAGCAGTGATGTCATCATCTACTACACCACAGTGAGTCATCTGGTCAAAACGTCCCAATGACATTAAAACAATTATGTAATCGCAACCAGTTTTGCCAGTCCGAGTACAGATTGGCAAGTAACTAACCAATCAGACAGTGTTTTATTAATTTGTTCAAAGACCACAAACAAACAGGATGCAAAAGTTAGAGAATCCTATTCATCAAGTCAAGTGGTTGAAAGCCTCTGTTTTCTAACAAGCTGTGGTGAGTGGGGAATGGTCACGACTGATGAAAAGTGCAACATCACTGCAATAGAATTGACAGCCACGTACTGACAGAGGGACCAGAGAAATCAGTGGAATTCATTCCATCCGCATAGAAGGGTAGCAACACAGTCCTTGTCCTCTTTGATTTTTACAGAACAGACGTAAGCACATACGACACACACTCTCTCCACAATTATGCTCTATTTGCATTCCTACCATGGGCCTATGAGGGTGTGATGCAGAGGGAAGCCTGGGTGTTTCCTGACGGGCCTTCCCCTCTTGTTTCCATCAGACGGGCTGGATGATGTGGAACTGGCTGGTGACGTCGCTGGCCGTAGGGGCCTCTGTGGTTCTGTACGACGGCTCACCTCTCATGCCCACACCCAACGTCCTCTGGGACCTTGTGGACCAATTGGGGTAAGTCTAATCTCTCCCAACTTCCCTAACTAAGTCTGTTGGGAAAATAGGGGATACGAGTGAACAAATCTTCCGTTGCGCTGGTTTTTGCGGCCCTGATTATTTTGCGAATCCCTTTTTATTTATATATTTTTATTATTTATTTTTTAGCTGTGTGGTCTACACCTGTCATTTGTCAAATTATGGAAGGGTACGGGTTCATCTGGTCAATACGGCAGAGAGGATGGAAAACCCACATAGTAGGGCCTTGCCACTCACATTATTGCGAACATCTCAACACTTCCCCCTGAACCAAATCCAGTAGCTGTTCTGTGATTGGGGAGGAAGGATGTCAGTGTAAGGGTAGCATTACCTAGATCAGTGTTTCCCAACCCAGTCCTCAGGGCCCGCCCAGACATTCAACCAAATTAAATTATGTACAAATATTTGTTATATTCTGCCACCAGCTCACCTGATTCATGATTAGATAAATCAGGTATGCTCGTGCTGAAAAGACCCATGGGGGAATGGCTCGGGGGGGGGGGGGGGGCACTGACTTACTGCATGTAAGGTTGGTAAGCACTGACTTACTGCATGTAGCAGTCCACTCAGGTCCCTACAGTGTCTGCACCAATGCCCCCTAGGTTTAGCTGCCCCTTCCCCAATCCCAATCTAACTTTAACCATTAGTAGGGAAATGCTAAACTGACCCATGATAAGCATCTGGGGCAAACGAAGAGGGAGGCTGGGCTGTTATCTGGCAGTTGCCATGGAGACTGACAAGCCTGCAAGCTTGTATGCGTGGTGTGGTGGGTGACATTTTTATTTAAACCATGTGAGAGTGGGATGAAAACACCTGACTTGGATTCCACAAGGCTGCAGGCGAGGTTATTTAGGGTTTTATCGATTCATCCTTGTCTAGGTATATGTAATAGGAGCCACCTGTTTACACACTCACCTCAGAACACACATAGAGGGGTGTGTGTGTGTGTGTGTGTGTGTGTGTGTGTGTGTGTGTGTGTGTACACACACCTAATGCTGTGTATTGGCTGGGATGAAACAGCCCTGTATTCTTGGTTTCTCATTGTGTTCCCACCGCTGTTCCTCTCAAAGGGGGGAAATAGAAATATATTGTTATAGCAGCCGCCGACGATTTTCAGGCCTAAGCACACCAACACATTGATCATGTGTGCAGCCTGTATCAACCAGATATTCCTGTATGTGGCGCTCATCAGAAGAAATGCAGCACCATGTATGAAACACACACGTATGTATAGTGATGTAGAAACTATACAATGACCCCCTAATATGCTGTAGTTTTAGTGAAGGGCCATTAGACACTGGGGGGTAATCCAGACCTCTTTAGTGACTAGACACTGGGGGATAATCCAGACATATTTAGTGAAGGGTCATTAGACACTGGGGGATAATCCAGACATATTTAGTGAAGGGTCATTAGACACTGGGGGATAATCCAGACATATTTGGTGACTAGACACTGGGGGATAATCCAGACATATTTAGTGAAGGGTCATTAGACACTGGGGGATAATCCAGACATATTTAGTGAAGGGTCATTAGACACTGGGGGATAATCCAGACATATTTAGAGACTAGACACTGGGGGATAATCCAGACATATTTAGTGAAGGGTCATTAGACACTGGGGGATAATCCAGACATATTTAGTGAAGGGTCATTAGACACTGGGGGATAATCCAGACATATTTAGTGACTAGACACTGGGGGATAATCCAGACATATTTAGTGAAGGGTCATTAGACACTGGGGGATAATCCAGACATATTTAGTGAAGGGCCATTAGACACTGGGGGATAATCCAGACATATTTAGTGAAGGGTCATTAGACACTGGGGGATAATCCAGACATATTTAGTGAAGGGTCATTAGACACTGGGGGATAATCCAGACATATTTAGTGAAGGGTCATTAGACACTGGGGGATAATCCAGACATATTTAGTGAAGGGCCATTAGACACTGGGGGATAATCCAGACATATTTAGTGAAGGGTCATTAGACACTGGGGGATAATCCAGACATATTTAGTGAAGGGTCATTAGACACTGGGGGATAATCCAGACATATTTAGTGAAGGGTCATTAGACACTGGGGGGAAATCCAGACATATTTAGTGAAGGGCCATTAGACACTGGGGGATAATCCAGACATATTTAGTGAAGGGCCATTAGACACTGGGGGATAATCCAGACATATTTAGTGAAGGGCCATTAGACACTGGGGGATAATCCAGACATCTTTAGTGAAGGGTCATTAGACACTGGGGGATAATCCAGACATATTTAGTGAAGGGTCATTAGACACTGGGGGATAATCCAGACATATTTAGTGAAGGGCCATTAGACACTGGGGGATAATCCAGACATATTTAGTGAAGGGCCATTAGACACTGGGGGATAATCCAGACATATTTAGTGAAGGGCCATTAGACACTGGGGGATAATCCAGACATATTTAGTGAAGGGTCATTAGACACTGGGGGATAATCCAGACATATTTAGTGAAGGGTCATTAGACACTGGGGGATAATCCAGACATATTTAGTGAAGGGCCATTAGACACTGGGGATAATCCAGACATATTTAGTGAAGGGTCATTAGACACTGGGGGATAATCCAGACATATTTAGTGAAGGGTCATTAGACACTGGGGGATAATCCAGACATATTTAGTGAAGGGCCATTAGACACTGGGGGATAATCCAGACATATTTAGTGAAGGGTCATTAGACACTGGGGGATAATCCAGACATATTTAGTGAAGGGCCATTAGACACTGGGGGATAATCGAGACATATTTAGTGAAGGGTCATTAGACACTGGGGGGAAATCCAGACATATTTAGTGAAGGGCCATTAGACACTGGGGGATAATCCAGACATATTTAGTGAAGGGCCATTAGACACTGGGGGATAATCCAGACATATTTAGTGAAGGGCCATTAGACACTGGGGGATAATCCAGACATCTTTAGTGAAGGGTCATTAGACACTGGGGGATAATCCAGACATATTTAGTGAAGGGTCATTAGACACTGGGGGATAATCCAGACATATTTAGTGAAGGGCCATTAGACACTGGGGGATAATCCAGACATATTTAGTGAAGGGTCATTAGACACTGGGGGATAATCCAGACATATTTAGTGAAGGGTCATTAGACACTGGGGGATAATCCAGACATATTTAGTGAAGGGTCATTAGACACTGGGGGATAATCCAGACATATTTAGTGAAGGGTCATTAGACACTGGGGGATAATCCAGACATATTTAGTGAAGGGCCATTAGACACTGGGGGATAATCCAGACATATTTAGTGAAGGGTCATTAGACACTGGGGGATAATCCAGACATATTTAGTGAAGGGTCATTAGACACTGGGGGATAATCCAGACATATTTAGTGAAGGGCCATTAGACACTGGGGGATAATCCAGACATATTTAGTGAAGGGTCATTAGACACTGGGGGATAATCCAGACATATTTAGTGAAGGGCCATTAGACACTGGGGGATAATCCAGACATATTTAGTGAAGGGCCATTAGACACTGGGGGATAATCCAGACATATTTAGTGAAGGGTCATTAGACACTGGGGGATAATCCAGACATATTTAGTGAAGGGTCATTAGACACTGGGGGGGAATCCAGACATATTTAGTGAAGGGCCATTAGACACTGGGGGATAATCCAGACATATTTAGTGAAGGGCCATTAGACACTGGGGGATAATCCAGACATATTTAGTGAAGGGCCATTAGACACTGGGGGATAATCCAGACATCTTTAGTGAAGGGTCATTAGACATTGGGGGATAATCCAGACATATTTAGTGAAGGGTCATTAGACACTGGGGGATAATCCAGACATCTTTAGTGAAGGGCCATTAGACACTGGGGGATAATCCAGACATATTTAGTGAAGGGTCATTAGACACTGGGGGATAATCCAGACATCTTTAGTGAAGGGTCATTAGACACTGGGGGATAATCCAGACATCTTTAGTGACTCGACACTGGGGGATAATCCAGACATTTGGTGACTAGACACTGGGGGATAATCCAGACCTCTTTAGTGACTAGACACTGGGGGATAATCCAGACATTTGGTGACTAGACACTGGGGGATAATCCAGACATCTTTAGTGAAGGGTCATTAGACATTGGGGGATAATCCAGACATATTTAGTGAAGGGTCATTAGACACTGGGGGATAATCCAGACATCTTTAGTGAAGGGTCATTAGACACTGGGGGATAATCCAGACATCTTTAGTGACTCGACACTGGGGGATAATCCAGACATTTGGTGACTAGACACTGGGGGATAATCCAGACCTCTTTAGTGACTAGACACTGGGGGATAATCCAGACCTCTTTAGTGACTAGACACTGGGGGACAATCCAGACATTTGGTGACTAGACACTGGGGGATAATCCAGACATTTGGTGAGTAGACACTGGAGGATAATCCAGACATTTGGTGACTAGACACTGGGGGATAATCCAGACATTTGGTGACTAGACACTGGGGGATAATCCAGACATTTGGTGACTAGACACTGGGGGATAATCCAGACATTTGGTGACTAGACACTGGGGGATAATCCAGACATTTAGTGACTAGACACTGGGGATAATCCAGACCTCTTTAGTGACTAGACACTGGGGGATAATTCAGACATTTAGTGACTAGACACTGGGGATAATCCAGACCTCTTTAGTGACTAGACACTGGGGATAATCCAGACCTCTTTAGTGACTAGACACTGGGGGATAATCCAGACCTCTTTAGTGACTAGACACTGGGGGATAATCCAGACATTTGGTGACTAGACACTGGGGGATAATCAAGACATTTAGTGACTAGACACTGGGGGATAATCCAGACATGTTGTCTGCTCTTCCTCCCTCCTCCCTCTTCTTTCTCTTCTGTAACCGTCTATATTCCTCATCAGGGTGTTGTATGGTTTCCTGATGATGGTTGTCCAAAGAGGAATCTCAGACAAATTGTAGTAGTCTGAGTGTTGAACACTATCATGAAATGCTGAAAGCAGAAAAAAAACAACGTTATTTAGGCAGGGAGTCTCATTGAGACCAATGTCTATTTTTCAAGGGAGCCCTGAATGACAAGACCATCAGCAATTAGGTCCTGACCAACAATCTGAATTGGAGGCTGGCGTATGAGACACGGTTTCCTTGCTAACGAAATCACAACATGTCAACTGATTTTTGTATTTTCTTCAAACATTCTTCTAAGCCTAACGTCGAGACAGCTTCGGGAGCAAAGTTGTTCTCGAGTCAAATTCCAAATGTTAGCTCTCTCGCTCGGTAACTTTCCTATCCTTCCCATCCCGCTTTGTGACCTGCTGGTAGAAGGTTGTTTGGGGATTGTCTGAAGGTTGTCAATGGGTTCTCTGATACAAGGTGCTTGTCTGAGCAATTGAAGGAGCAGGAGGAGACAGCCAGGAGGAGCTCACACCACATAAATGGCTGATCATTGATTTTCCAGGGAAGAAACATGGACAGAGACTGTTCAGCGGTGTAAAGGAACCCAATGAAGCACTCATTCAGCCAGCCCACTGTAAAAAAAAAAAAAAAAAAAAAAAAAAAGAAAGTCCTGTTTTAATATCTCTCCCATTGAATGGTGGAAGTAGATGGTAAAACAGGATCGATACATGTGATTGTCTTCCTCTTGTAGTCTACCTGAGAAGAAAGAAGAGCGCGAGAGAAAGGCGGGAGCGGGGGGGAGTGTAGTCAAGGACAAAGGAGAGGTTGTTCCTCCTCTTCACCAGAGACCCATTGTTTCTCAGTCAGATGGATTTCCTGGGCAAAATTAGCCTTGTTTCTTATTCAACACTGGACAGTGCACGCACCGCACACCTACCAACATGGAGGACCTGTTGGTCTACAATACGAGGCTCCATTGGAAGGACTGTTGCTGTAATCCTATTGGAACCTGTGCAGGACGGTAGAAAACTAGGCATACCAGACTAGGCCCAAGTTTTGCAGTGGAGTGAATGCCATATGCCCAGCATGTCACGTCTTAATGAGGTGATGGGTGTATTGTTGGCATGTACAGTACATGGTCTTAAAACAAGTGTAAGCTAGTAATTATGACATTTTTTAAATACACACAATGTAGAAATCCATTGGGACCCCATTGCTTAAGGCAATAATTTGGCCAATATTAAGGGCTAAATATAGTTTGTCCTAATGATAGTTTCTAGACTGTCGTCTAACATCACGGCTCATAGCTCTCCCAGTGTCATTGATGCGCAATGAGTGTGGGAAATGCACTCTACAAATTAAATATTATTATTATTATTGATGTGTACAGCTGGGTGTTTAGTGATGCGAACAGCACCATCTAAAGGTTACAGGTGAAGGGTCAGGCCCAAACACAGCTGGGTGTTTAGTGATGCGAACAGCACCATCTAAAGGTTACAGGTGAAGGGTCAGGCCCAAACACAGCTGGGTGTTTAGTGATGCGAACAGCACCATCTAAAGGTTACAGGTGAAGGGTCAGGCCCAAACACAGCTGGGTGTTTAGTGATGCGAACAGCACCATCTAAAGGTTACAGGTGAAGGGTCGGGCCCAAACACAGCTGGGTGTTTAGTGATGCGAACAGCACCATCTAAAGGTTACAGGTGAAGGGTCAGGCCCAAACACAGCTGGGTGTTTAGTGATGCGAACAGCACCATCTAAAGGTTACAGGTGAAGGGTCAGGCCCAAACACAGCTGGGTGTTTAGTGATGCGAACAGCACCATCTAAAGGTTACAGGTGAAGGGTCGGGCCCAAACACAGCTGGGTGTTTAGTGATGCGAACAGCACCATCTAAAGGTTACAGGTGAAGGGTCGGGCCCAAACACAGCTGGGTGTTTAGTGATGCGAACAGCACCATCTAAAGGTTACAGGTGAAGGGTCGGGCCCAAACACAGCTGGGTGTTTAGTGATGCGAACAGCACCATCTAAAGGTTACAGGTGAAGGGTCGGGCCCAAACACAGCTGGCTTTATATCATTATTCTGCCATAAAAAATAAGCCACTTTCTTCTGCCAATAAAATATCCAAATAAATGTTGGATAATGTATGGCTGCTTTTAGTTAATACCACTATATACAGTGCCTTCAGAAAGTATTCAGACCCGTTGACTTTTTTTCCACATTTTGTTGTTATTGCCTGAATTTAAAATGAATTCAAATGTCAAAGTGGAATTATGTTTCTATAATTTTTTACAAATTTAATTAAAAATGAAAAGCTGAAATGTCTTGAGTCAATTATTCAGCCCCTTTGTTATGGCGAGCCTAAATAAGTTCAGTAAACATTTGCTTAACAAGTCACATAATCGTGATTAACATGATTTTTGTATAACTACCTATCTCTGTACCCCGCACATACAATTATTTGTAAGGTCCCTCAAACATGTTTTCACTTTGTCATTATTTGGTATAGTGTGTAGATGGGTGAGAACAAACATATGTTGAATCCATTTTGAATTCAGGCTGTAACACAACCAAATGTGGAATAAGTCAATGGGTACCTAATCATTTTGATATCATGGATGGTCAGTCCTTGCATCCATTTCTCTGTCTATGAATTTGGGTGGTTAAATTTCTCCTGCCCCATCGCTCAGCTTTTTACCAAAATAGAGAGAGGGAGATGGCTTTGTTATGTTTCTACTGCTGATTGGCGCTTTTAAGAGGCATTAGAAGAAGACAAGGATCGATCGAACGCATTTGGTGTGTCATCATAGTGGTCTCTGACTTGTGGTCAGACTCGCTCCGGTGGCACAAATTTAAATTTTGCACCTTTTTTCAATGCTTAAAAACAGAAAGGTGTCTGTATTTTTTCCCGCAAATATCCTTTCTGAAATTACAAGTAACACAATAAGTAATCATCAAGTTTTTCAAAATCAGATTACATGTAACTGGTTACATGAATTCAGTTACTCCCCAACACTGTCTGTATGGAGGAACGGTCTAAGATCCCTCACAATGTTTCCAACTCAAAAAGGCTGTGCCGTTATCCTCGCAAGGTGAGGTTTTGAAAACGGGTGTCAAATTTTTACCCCAATATTTTTTTAAGAAAAAAAACGATTACTTGTTAAACCAAAAAATCTCTGAGCAATTCTATTAGTATAAGAGAATATCATTTCCGATGTTTTTTTTTTCTTCTTCATACAATATCGCTCAGTATTTTAATTATTTATTGGATAGTCATATTTGCTCATTTTTATCAAAGATGTCAATTTCTGACCCCACTGTGTGTGAGACTGGCTGGGCTAATGATATAAATGAAAGAACAGTCACATGAGACAGGAAAAGCATTAAAGGTCCAAAGCAGCCGTTTTTATCTCAATATCAAATCATTTCTGGGTAACAATTAAGTACCTTACTGTGATTGGTATTTTATTAGGATCCCCATTAGCTGTTGCAAAAGCAGCAGCTACTCTTCCTGGGGTCCACACAAAACATGACACATGACATAATACAGAACATTAATAGACAAGAACAGCTCAAGGACAGAACTACATAAATGTACAAAAGGCACACGTAGCCTACATATCAATAGATACACACAAACTATCTAGGTCGAATAAGGGAGAGACGTTGTGCCGTGAGGTGTTGCTTTATCTGTTTTTTGAAACCAGCAATATGAGATGGAACAGAGTTCCTGTTGAATTTGTTCTGGATTTGTGGGCTGTGAAAAGACCCCTGGTGGGGTAAGTGTGTGTGTCAGAGCTGTGTGTAAATTGACTATCCAAAGAATTTGGGATTTTCAACACAATGTTTCTTATAAAAAGAAGTGATGCAGTCAGTCTCTCCTCAACTCTTAACCAAGAGCGACTGGCATGCATAGTGATTGTTTTGAATTCAAATGGTTAAAAATAAACTATTAACTTCTCAGCAAAGAGCAATTTCTCAAGCAATAATTTAGCTAGGACTGTCTGGGAGTGGTCTGAGTGGGGAGGGGAAAACTGAAAATGTTCTCTTATTGGCAGAGAGGTTCGGAACTCTCCTTCTTATTGGTCTATTAACTAATTTACTGCCTGGTGATGTCACCATGGAAGGCCAAAACTCTATCCCACCAAAACAGGCTGACATTTCAGGCGGTCTTTTTCAAGCAGCTCTTACACTAAAAGGGCATTATCATCATTTTCACAGTATTGTTCCAACCTCATAGTGTGGAAATATAAATATATATAAAACATAGGAAAATCACGTTTTTGACTGCACTGGGCCTTTTAAAAGCACAGTCGTTCTGATTCTGATTTGATGATGTGTGGTTGAAATGAGTAACGACCTGTCGCTTGTCTCAAGGCCATTTCAACCCGTCATGGCATGCGTCCCTATGGGCCCTGGTTTAAAGGAATACACTATATAGGGAATAGGTTGCCATTTGGGACACATTCCAGTTGTTCATTTCCTTTAGCAGGGGTGGGCTGGGGTAGTGTGGGCTGGGGTGGGCAGTGCGACAGGAGATGGGTTTGACACCTCGTCACCTCACCCCTACTATGATATTACTTTGTCATGAACAGTTGACATCTGAACCCATCATGTCACCCTCTCACAGCCTTGGTTTGGGGCTTCTATTATGGGTTTTCGATCGCGACCTAGACAGGACAATCACGGTCACAAATCAATTTCTATTTATTGCGCGCTGCTGGTCGTTTTGCGGTCCACCTGGACAGAACAAGGACCATTTTATATTATTTTGTGTCCCGACTGTCACAGTAGAAACAGTATACATTTGTTCATTGTCATTTAAGGTGTTTGTCGAACACGGCACACATTTTTCTAGAAAACTTTTCAGCTTGACTCGTCTTTGTCGATAGATTTAGAGTGTTATGTGCAGTGCCTTCAGAAAGTATTCACACCCCTTAACTTTTTCCACATTTTGTTGTGTTACAGCCTGAATTTAAAATGGATTAAATTGAGATTTTTGTCACTGGCCTACACACAATATCCCATCATGTCAAAGTGGAAGTGTGTGTGTGTATACACTACCGTTCAAAACTTTGGGGTCACTTAGAAATGTCCTTGTTTTCGAATTAAATTGATCAGACCTACAGTGTAGACATTAATGTTGTAAATGGCTATTGTAGCTGGAAACGGCTGATAAATAAATGGAATATCTACATAGGCGTACAGAGGCCCATTATCAGCAACCATCAGTCCTGTGTTCCAATGGCACTTTGTGTTTGCTAATCCAAGTTTATCATTTTAAAAGGCTAATTGATCATTTCAATATATTGGAATGGCCTAGTCAAAGCCCAGACCTCAATCCAATTGAGAATCTGTTGTATTTATTTTTTATTTTTATTTTATTTTACCTTTATTTAACTAGGCAAGTCAGTTAAGAACAAATTCTTATTTACAATGACGGCCTACACCGGCCAAACCCGGGGGGGGGGGTGAATAGTTATGCACGCTCAAGTTTTCAGTTTTTTTGTCTTATTTCTTGTTTGTTTCACAAGGAAAAAATATTTTGCGTCTTCAAAGTGGTAGGCATGTTGTGTAAATCAAATGATACAAACCCCCCAAAAAATCAATTTTATTTCCAGGTTGTAAGGCAACAAAATAGCAAAAATGCCAAGGGGGGTGAATACTTTCGCAAGCCACTGTGTGTGTGTGTGTTTATTATTTTAGTATTTTTTACACAGAGGAATAAAAAATGAACAGCCCAAATGTCTTGAGTCAATAAGTATTCAACCACTTTATGGCAGGCCTAAATAAGTTCAGGAGAATAAATGTGCAATACAAAAGTCACATTAAGTTGCATGGACTCACTCTGTGTGCAATAATAGTGTTTTAACATGATTTCTGAATGCTAACCAATTGACATAGTGAAAAGGAAGCCTGTTTGCAACAAGACTCGGTCTGCGTTCCACTGGAAGATGAATTCAACTTTCAGCAGGACAATAACCTAAAACACAAGAAGACAGTGAATGTTCCTGAGTGGCCGAGTTACAGTTTTGAAAATCGACTTAATCTATGGTTGTCTAGCAATGATCAACAACCAATTTGACAGAGTTTAAATTTTTTTTGAAAAGAATAATGGGCAAATGTTGCACAATCCAGGTGTGGAAAGCTCTTACCCAGAAAAACGTACAGCTGTAATCGATGTCAAAGGTGCTTCTACAAAGTATTGACTTGGGTGTAAATACTTATGTAAATTAGATATTTATGTATTTATGTATCTAATTTTCAATACATTTGCAAAAATGTGTAAACATTTTTCACTGTCATTATGGGTGGAATAAAACATCAATTCAGAATTGTGGAATAAGTCAAGGGGTATGAATACTTTCTGAAGGCACTGTAGCTAGTGTAATTATTTCACATAAAAAGGAGCCATTTTGCGTAGCCTATATTGTTTTTTTGCGTAGCCTATATTGTTTTTCTGTCAGTCACTTGATCAATGTATTTTTGCATCTCATGTCTTATTATCCCTTTTGTCTTATCCTTTGTCTTATTAACCTTTGTCTTATCCTTTATGGTCTTATTATCCTTAGTGTCTTATTATCCCCTCCTTTGTGTCTTATTATCCTGTCTTATTATCCTTTGTCGTATTATTCTGTCTTATTATCCTTTGTCTTATTTTCCTTTATGTTCAAATTATCCCTTCCTTTATGTGTCTTATTATCCTTTGTCTTATTATCCTTAATGTGTTTTATTATCCAGAGTCTTATTATCCTGGGTCTTATTATCCTTTGTGTCTTATCCTGTGTTTTATTATCCTTTGTGTGTCTTATTGTCATTTATGTGTCTTATTATCCTGTGTGTCTTATTATCCTGTGTGTCTTATTATTCTTTATGTTCAAATTATCCCCTCCTGTGTCTTATTGTCTTGTCTTATTATCCTTTGTCTTATTATAATTTGCGTGTCTTATTATCCTTTGTCTTAATCCTTTGTGTGTTTTATCCTTTGTCTTATTATCCCCTCCTTTATGTGTTTTATTATCCTGAGTCTCATTATACAGGGTCTTATTATCCTTTGTGTCTTATTATCCTTTGTCTTATTATCCCCTACTTTGTGTCTTATTATCCTGTCTTATTATCTTGTTTTATTATCCTTTATGTGTCCTATTATCATTTTTGTGTCTTATCCTTTGTCTTAAAATCCTTTGTCTTATCCATTGTGCATTGTTATCCTGTCTTATTATCCTTTGCCTTATTATCCCCTCCTTTATGTGTTCTATTATCCTTTGTGTCTTATTATCCTTTGTTTCTTATCTGTTGTCTTATTCTTTGTGTGTCGTATTATCCTTTGTCTTATTATCCTATGTCTTATTTTCCCCTCTGTCTTATTATCCTTTGTCTTATTATCCTTTGTCTTATTATGATTTGTCTTATCTTTTATCTTAATATCCTTTATGTTCTTAATATCCCCTCCTTTATGTGTGTTATTATCCCATCTTATTATCCCCTCCTTTGTGTCTTATTATCCCGGGTCTTATTATCCTGTGTGTCTTATTATCCTGTCTTATTTTCCTTTGTCTTATCCTTGCGTGTCTTATCCTTTGTGTCTTATTATCATGTCTTATTATCCTGTGTATTATTATCCCCTCCTTTGTGTCTTATTATCCTTTGTCTTATTATCCCCTCCTTTGTGTATTATCCTTTATGTATCTTATTAGCCTTTGTCTTTATTAGCCGTTGTGTCTAATTAGCCTTTCTGTGTCTTATTAGCCGCTGTGTCTTATTATCCCCTCCTTTGTGTCTTATTATCCTGCATCTTATTATCTTGTCTTATTACCTTGTCTTATTATCCTTTGTGTGTCTTAATATCCCCTCCTTTATTTTTCTCTTCTTTAGCATCACTATTTTCGGGACAGGGGCAAAATGGCTGGCTGTTCTGGAGGAGAGAGATCTAAAGCCTGGTGAGTAGACACAGACAGGTATAGCAATGGTTAGTGGACAGGTACAGTGAGGGGAAAAAAGTATTTGATTCCCTGCTGATTTTGTACGTTTGCCCACTGACAAAGAAATGATCAGTCTATAATTTTAATGGTAGGTTTATTTGAACATTGAGAGACAGAATAACAACAAAAAAATCCAGAAAAACGCATGTCAAAAATGTTATAAATTGATTTGCATTTTAATTAGGGCAATAAGTATTTGACCCCCTCTCAATCAGAAAGATTTCTGGCTCCCAGGTGTCTTTTATACAGGTAACGAGCTGAGATTAGGAGCACACTCTTAAAGGGAGTGCTCCTAATCTCAGTTTGTTACCTGTATAAAAGACACCTGTCCACAGAAGCAATCAATCAATCAATCAGATTCCAAACTCTCCACCATGGCCAAGACCAAAGAGCTCTCCAAGAATGTCAGGGACAAGATTGTATACCTACACAAGGCTGGAATGGGCTACAAGACCATCACCAAGCAGCTTGGTGAGAAGGTGACAACAGTTGGTGCGATTATTCGCAAATGGAAGAAACACAAAAGAACTGTCAATCTCCCTCGGCCTGGGGCTCCATGCAAGATCTCACCTCGTGGAGTTGCAATGATCATGAGAACGGTGAGGAATCAGCCCAGAACTACACGGGAGGATCTTGTCAATGATCTCAAGGCAGCTGGGACCATAGTCACCAAGAAAACAATTGGTAACACACTACGCCGTGAAGGACTGAAATCCTGCAGCGCCCGCAAGGTCCCCCTGCTCAAGAAGCACATATACATGCCTGTCTGAAGTTTGCCAATGAACATCTGAATGATTCAGAGCAGAACTGGGTGATAGTGTTGTTGTCAGATGAGACCAAAATCGAGCTCTTTGGCATCAACTCAACTCGCCTTGTTTGGAGGAGGAGGAATGCTGCCTATGACCCCAAGAACACCATCCCCACCGTCAAACATGGAGGTGGAAACATTATGCTTTGGGGCTGTTTTTCTGCTAAGGGGACAGGACATCTTCACCGCATCAAAGGGACGATGGACAGGGCCATGTACCGTCAAATCTTGGGTGAGAACCTCCTTCCCTCAGCCAGGGCATTGAAAATGGGTCGTGGATGGGTATTCCAGCATGGCAATGACCCACAACACACGGCCAAGGCAACAAAGGAGTGGCTCAAGAAGAAGCACATTAAGGTCCTGGAGTGGCCTAGCCAGTCTCCAGACCTTAATCCCATAGAAAATCTGGGGAGGGAGCTGAAGGTTCGAGTTGCCGAATGTCAGCCTCGATGCCTTAATGACTTGGAGAAGATCTGCAAAGAGGAGTGGGACAAAATCCCTCCTGAGATGTGTGCAAACCTGGTGGCCAACTATAAGAAACGTCTGACCTCTGTGATTGCCAACAAGGGTTTTGCCACCAAGTACTAAGTAATGTTTTGCAGAGGGGTCAAATACTTTAAAATAAAAAATCAATTTGTAACATTTTTGACGTGCGTTTTTCTGGACTTTTTTTGTTGTTATTCTGTCTCTCACTGTTCAAATAAACCTACCATTAAAATTATAGACTGATCATGTCTTTGTCAGTGGGCAAACGTACAAAATCAGCAGGGGATCAAATACTTTTTTCCCTCACTGTATAGCAATGGTTAGTGGACAGGTATAGCAATGGTTAGTGGACAGGTATAGCAATGGTTAGTGGACAGGTATAGCAATGGTTAGTGGACAGGTATAGCAATGGTTAGTGGACAGGTATAGCAATGGTTAGTGGACAGGTATAGCAATGGTTAGTGGACAGGTATAGCAATGGTTAGTGGACAGGTATAGCAATGGTTAGTGGACAGGTATAGCAATGGTTAGTGGACAGGTATAGCAATGGTTTTGTGTGGCTCAGTTGGTAGAGCACAGCACTTACAACTCCAGGGTCATGAGTGCCAAACTGCTGCTAAATGGCATCCAGTATAGCAGAGCATCTGATCATATCATCTACATGTAACTGCCAGAATAAAGGAAACCCCAACATAAAGTGTCTTAATAGAGAGAGTTGGGCCACCATGAGCCAGAACAGCTTCAATGCACCTTGGCATAGATTTTACAAGTGTCTGGAACTCTATTGGAGGGATGAGACACTATTCTTCAATTTGGTGGAAAACGCTGTCTTGGGCACCACTCCAGAGTCTCCTATAAGTGTTCAATTGGGTTGAGATCTGCTGACAGACGGCCATGGCATATGGTTTACATCATTTTCATGCTCATCAAACCATTCAGTGACCACTCGTGCCCTGTGGATGGGGGCATTGCCATCCTATGGGGGCATTGCCATGGTAGCCAAAATAATGGCCAAAATAATGGCCTGCCCAGCATTTTTAGACATGACCCTAAGCATGATGGGATGTTAATTGCTTAATTAACTCAGGAATCACACCTGTGTGGAAGCACCTGCTTTCAATATACTTTGTATCCCTCATTTACTCACATGCTTCCATTATTTTGGCAGTTACCTGTAGCTCTTAGAGGCCTCAGCCTGAGTGTGTCCCAGTGGGATGCTTGTTTTAAAGCACGGTCTGCGCTCCTCGTCACCTCCCCAAGCATTCATTCATTTAAACGTCCTCTCTGCTCTTCAGACGCTGGGTGAGTGAGTTGAAGAGGAGAATGATGATTAACTAAATTAGTGGAGAGGGCCATCTCTCCTCCTCCCTCGTTTAAACATCCAGATGAGCGTTAATAGCGTAGATGTATTCTACAGTCGGCTCCAGGGGCTCCACTAGTCCCAACCCACTCTTATAATCACTACCCCATCTTTATTCATCGTGTGTATGTGCGCGCCACACACTATAGGCCTAGTGGCTATCTCAGTGGGGAGTTGGTGTGTTGGCATATGCTCCTGGTGAGTGGCTGATATTTTAGAGGATGGGGATGCTTCCTGGCCCCTCCGGAGGTCCTGTGCCTGGGTTGACATTTTTGGCTGACACCTGGTGGCCTGGTGGGGCGTGGGGACTCCCGTGGTGGGCTCAGATCTGGGAGGTACGCCTCTCCCAACCAGCCCAGCGGGGGGGGGGGGGGGGGAGACACTGGCACCTCGCCCAACTTCTGTGTGGACTCCGTCCCTCTCTTGCCCTGTTCATCCCAGTCAGCTGTAGTACTGTGCTGTGAGAGATCTGGGCCCATATTCATAAAGCGTCCTGAGATGAAAAGGCTGTTGAGCGCTGGTCTGACATCCTAATGTATCTCTCCTCTCTTTCGGCGCAGCGAACACACACGCGCTGCAGACCCTGCACACCATCCTGTCCACAGGCTCGCCCCTGAAGCCCCAGAGCTACGAGTACGTCTACCGCTGCATCAAGAACAACGTGCTGCTGGGTTCCATCTCAGGTGAGACCCTCACCGCACGGCGTGACACAGTACAACACCAAGCAGCTGACGACGCGCACTAAAATTATATGTTTTTTACATTTTACACAAGTTTGAAAACAAGAGGGGGAGAGAGGTAAGTGGGAGGAACAGTGGGAAGGGTGGATTGTGATTATGTGATCATCCTTACCACTAGACTATCGGCTCTGAACAAATCACACAGTTCCAATCAACGCAGCAGCTTTGATGGGCAGGTGATGAGCTGATAAGACTATCCACAATCTATCTCTTATCTTCTTTGATTGGATTCCTGTCAACTCATTATTTCTGTAATATTTCTCAATTTCTGAAGAACTACTTATCAGTGTGGTCGAATTACTGCCAAATCCATTTTTCATTACAAATGTGTATACAGAGTGTGCAAAACATTAGGAACACCTGCTCTTTCCATGACATAGACTGACCAGTTGAATCAAGGTTAAAGCTACAGTATGATCCCTTATTGATGTCACTTGTTAAATCCACTTCAATGAGTGTAGATGAAGGGGAGGAGACAGGTTAAAGAAGGATTAAGCCTTGAGACAATTGAGACATGGATTGTGAATGCGTGCCATTCAGAGGGTGAATGGGCAAGACTAAAGATTTAAATACATTTGAACGGGGTATGGTAGTAGGTGCCAAGCACACCGATTTGTGTCAAGAACTGCAACGCTGCTGAGTTTTTCACGCTTGGCTGGATGTCCACCACCCAAAGGACATCCAGCCAACTTGACACAACTGTGGGAAGCACTGGAGTCAACATGGGCCAGCATCCCTGTGGAACACTTTCGACACCTTGTAGAGTCCATGTCCCGATGAATTGAGGCTGTTCTGAGGGAACCTAGAAGATTCTCAGTACTGCCAGATGACTGGTTGCCTGTCCGTTCGTCCCGATTTTAGCTGCACTCTAATTGGTCGTTGCAAGCTATAAAAGCGGCAGGTGTGTATCTGAGGTCAGGTGAACTCTACGACTCAATAATTCACTCCTGGAGGAGATGACACCTTGTGATGTCCCTCTATGCCTGCTGTCTGTGTCACTTTCCCATCGGTGGTGGCGGGCACAAAGGAAGGAGGATTAACCCACTAAGCTAATGCCGTCGGGCACGTCTGATCCGCTCAACAGCACTCCTAAATTAGCATTATTACTTGAAGCTGCTGCCACTCAAGTCCACCGTGTGTATCTAACAGTGGGAACAACTTCCTGTAAGATTAGTTACTTCTTGTAAAAGTTTATTCTCAAGACAAAAAAAAATATTTGAAAAAGTTTCTTCTCAAGACAGCCAGGACCAAAAGACTTCAGACTCTGTACCAAGTTGTAGCTGTTCAAGTGCAATCCGGATGCATTTAGAAGCAGGCAGATTTGTACGACCGACTGTGAGGCATTGTCCGGAGGAGAATGTCTACCACACTACCAGCATCTAAGCGTCGACATTACTGTAAATGAGTGTAGGTGTGAGCCCTGTTCCAGGAGTCTGGATGTGTCCCAAATAGCACCCTATTCCTGATGTTGTGCACTACTTTTGACCAGATATGGTCACATGGCCATAAGGCTCTGGTGAAAAGTAGTGCGTTATATAAGAAATAGAATGCCATTTAGCACGCACCTTCTGTCATTGGTGGCGTTGGAGAATTTCTCCAGTAGAGAAAAGGTTCAGCTTCTACAGTGCTTAGTGCTCAGTTGACAGACAGGCTTTCAGAGAGAACTCTTGACACCCATAGCACCACTCGGCACTTAACATTTACAAGTTGATTTGAGCGACGTTTCGTGGCAGTGGACTCCATGTGTCTTTCTTTGAAATGTCAGCTGCCGCAGGCACAACTCTCGTCTGCCTGAAAGGAACACACACAGCAAAGCAGACCGAGGCATCTTAAGTGTCTGACTGAATGCATGGCTGTGTGTGTGTGTTATAGAATGTGAACGCATGTTTTATATAGTGTGTGTGTTTTTAGAATGTGAACGCATGTTTTATATAGTGTGTGTGTTATAGAATGTGAACGCATGTTTTATATAGTGTGTGTGTGTTATAGAATGTGAACGCATGTTTTATATAGTGTGTTTGTGTTATAGAATGTGAACGCATGTTTTATATAGTGTGTGTGTGTGTGTTATAGAATGTGAACGCATGTTTTATATAGTGTGTGTGTGTTATAGAATGTGAACGCATGTTTTATATAGTGTGTGTGTGTTATAGAATGTGAACGCATGTTTTATATAGTGTGTGTGTGTTATAGAATGTGAACGCATGTTTTATATAGTGTGTGTGTGTTATAGAATGTGAACGCATGTTTTATATAGTGTGTGTGTGTTATAGAATGTGAACGCATGTTTTATATAGTGTGTTTGTGTTATAGAATGTGAACGCATGTTTTATATAGTGTGTTTGTGTTATAGAATGTGAACGCATGTTTTATATAGTGTGTGTGTGTTATAGAATGTGAACGCATGTTTTATATAGTGTGTGTGTGTTATAGAATGTGAACGCATGTTTTATATAGTGTGTGTGTGTTATAGAATGTGAACGCATGTTTTATATAGTGTGTGTGTGTTATAGAATGTGAACGCATGTTTTATATAGTGTGTTTGTGTTATAGAATGTGAACGCATGTTTTATATAGTGTGTTTGTGTTATAGAATGTGAACGCATGTTTTATATAGTGTGTGTGTTATAGAATGTGAACGCATGTTTTATATAGTGTGTTTGTGTTATAGAATGTGAACGCATGTTTTATATAGTGTGTTTGTGTTATAGAATGTGAACGCATGTTTTATATAGTGTGTTTGTGTTATAGAATGTGAAAGTATGTTTTATATTGTGTGTGTGCATGCGTGCACCTGTTTTTGCAGATATTTGCCCCAAGCCCTGGTTAAAAACCTACCCTGGTTAAAAACCTACCCTGGTTAAATACCTACCCTGTTGTGTGTCTGTGTGTGCGTGGGTCTTAGCATAGGACAGCAGTGCCTGCTTCAGTCAGAACCTTTTAGCAGCCAGGACCACAGGGTGCTGACAGGGGTCTGCCTGATCGGTATTCCCTTCCTCCTGCTCCTCCTGTCCCCCTGCTAGCCGCACCCCTGTAGACTTTAACACGTTCACAGCTAAGACTCCCAACTCTAATATCCTTCCACCTGACTGCCATATGACCCCTTCTCTCATCTACTGCTTCCCCCCACCTCTCTCTCTATCTCTCTATCTCTCTCTATCTCTCTATCTCTCTCTCTCTCTCTCTCTCTCTCAATTCAATTAACTTTATTGGCATGACGTAACAATGTACATATTGCCAAAGCTTACTTTGGGAATGTACAATATTAACATAATTAATAATCAATATTGTCAACGGGACAACAGTAACAACAATAACCAAGGGTCAAAATAACCACTGAACAATAACAATAAGCATAGAGGACATGTGCAGGTTGGTTGGTCTGTCAGACACTGTCCCTCATCTTATGGCAGGCAGCAATGTAGTGCGTTGCCAACCCACAGCTCTCTGCGTCCTCCCCCAACAGGACGGGTAGCCTATTCTCATCAGAGAGGTTTTTGAAACCTTGAAAAACTGTTTCAAATTTGGGAAAATTACACTCTAATGGTTTTATATTTTTGACATTTTGTCAGGAAATGCAGCTCTGTCTCAGGTTCTGCTGTGGTGCAGTGGTTGCACAGCCTTTCCTCTACAGGGAGCCAGGTTTTCCTGTGTCTACCCTTCTCAATGGCAAGGCTGTGCTCACTGAGCCTGTACTTTGTCAAGGTTTTGATCAGTAACCATGGTCAAATAGTTAGCCACAGTGTACTATCGATTTAGGGCCAGATAGCATTGCATTTTACTTTGTGCTTGTGTTTCCCAATAAGCAATGTAGTTTTGTTTTGACTGTGTTGTAATTTGGTTTATTCTGATTGATTGGATGTTCTGGTCCTGAGGCTTCAGTGTGTTAGTAGAACAGGTTTGTGAACTCAGCCCCAGGACCAGCTGGATGTGGGGACTCTTTTCTTTGCTCAGCTCTTGGCATTGCAGGGCTTGGTAATGATATGAGAGGGGGTCATTGTATTTTAGATGTTTCCTAAACTTAATTGCTATTTTTAGAGTTTTTATTATTAGTGGATATTGACCGAATTCTGCCCTGCATGCATTGTTTGTAGTTTTCCTCTGGACATGTAGGAGAATCTTACAGAACTCTGCATGCAGGGTTTCAATGGGGTTTTTGTCCCATTTGGTGAAATCTTGTTTTGCAAGTGGACCCCACACCTCACTGCCATAAAGTGGAATTGGTTAAATTACATATGCAATTAGTTTTAGCCAAATTTGAATAGGTATTTCAATTTGAATTGGTTTTTTAATGGCGTAGAATGCCCTGCGTGCTTTCTCTCTGTTTATTCACTGCATCATTAAGGTGTCCAGTTGAGCTTCTTTTTAAGCCTAAGTAATTGTAGTGTGTGCAGTACTCTATATATTTTGTACAAATTGAGAACTTTGGTCTAATTCCCTGAGATCTGGATCTTCTCTGGAAAATCATAATCTTAGTATTTTTGGAGTTTACTGCCAGGGCCCAGGTCTGGCAGTACTGCTCTAGCAGGTCCAGGCTCTGCTGTAGGCCATGTGCTGTGGGTGACAGCAGGTACAGGTCATCTGCGAAGAGCAGGCATTTAACCTCTGAATTGTGGACTAACACCAGGGGCTGGGGATTTTTCTAGAATAGTGGCCAATTCGTTGATGTAAATATGAGTGCAGGGCTCAGATTGCAACCCTGGCGAAGGCTCCGCCCCTGGTTAAAGAATTCTGTTCTTTTCTTGCCAATTTTGATGCTGCACGTATTGCCAGTATACAATGATTTAATTATGTCATATGTTTTACCCCCTACACCACTTTCAATAACTTTGTAGAACAGTCCTGTATGCCAAATAGAATCAAAAGCTTTTTGGAAGTCGATAAAGCAAGCGTACATTTTGGTATTATTTTGGTGGACATGTTTATCTATCAGGGTGTGTAGGGTGTAAATATGATCGGTCGTGCAATGTTTTGGTATAAATCCAATTAGGCTTTTACTCAAGACATTGTGTTTATTAAGGAAGTTTAGGACTCTTACATTTATAATACTACAGAAAACCTTCCCCAGGTTACTGTTCACACAAATGCCAAATGTAATTGTTAGGGTCAAATTTGTCTCCGTTCTTAAAGATTGGGGTTGTGAGTCCTTGAGTCCAGATGTCAGGGAAATAACCTACACTCAGGATCAAATTAAACAGTTTTAATATAGCCAATTGACATTTTGCACTAGTGAATTTGAGCTTCTCATTTAAGATGCCATCTGGTCTGCATGCTTTTTTCAATTTGAGGGCCTGAAGTTTCTTATAGAGCTCCTGGTCAGTAATTGGGGAGTCCAATGGATTTTGATTGTCCTTTATAACTTTTTCTAATCTATTCAACTTCTCATTAATTTGGCATTGTTCTGCGTTTGTGTCAATTTGAACGGTGTTGTAGAGTGTTTTAAAATATGTCACCATTATGTATCACTAATTCCTCTTGTTTTGTTTTTTCCAATTTTGCCAGAAGTTGTTTGTGTTTATGGACTCCTCAATTAGTGCCAGCTGCTTGCTGTTGTACTGTGCTTTATTGGTTCTGAGTGTACGTTTATAGAGTTTTAAAGTCTCACAGTAATGAAGGCATAATTCACCATTATTTGGGTCTCTGTGCTTTTGGTTTGATAGTGTTCTAAGTTTGTGTATGCATGTGGGTGTGTGTGTGTGTGTATATATATATATATATATATATATACACACACACACAGTGGGGAAAAAAAGTATTTAGTCAGCCACCAATTGTGCAAGTTCTCCCACTTAAAAAGATGAGAGAGGCCTGTAATTTTCATCATAGGTACACGTCAACTATGACAGACAAAATGAGAAAAAAAATCATCCAGAAAATCACATTGTAGGATGTTTTATTTATTTATTTGCAAATTATGGTGGAAAATAAGTATTTGGTCAATAACAAAAGTTTCTCAATACTTTGTTATATACCCTTTGTTGGCAATGACACAGGTCAAACGTTTTCTGTAAGTCTTCACAAGGTTTTCACACACTGTTGCTGGTATTTTGGCCCATTCCTCCATGCAGATCTCCTCTAGAGCAGTGATGTTTTGGGGCTGTCGCTGGGCAACACGGACTTTCAACTCCCTCCAAAGATTTTCTATGGGGTTGAGATCTGGAGACTGGCTAGGCCACTCCAGGACCTTGAAATGCTTCCTTCGTTGCCCGGGCGGTGTGTTTGGGATTATTGTCATGCTGAAAGACTCAGCCACGTTTCATCTTCAATGCCCTTGCTGATGGAAGGAGGTTTTCACTCAAAATCTCACGATACATGGCCCCATTCATTCTTTCCTTTACACGGATCAGTCGTCCTGGTCCCTTTGCAGAAAAACAGCCCCAAAGCATGATGTTTCCACCCCCATGCTTACCTATTGCAGATTCAGTCTTCCCAGCCTGGTGCAGGTCTACAATTTTGTTTCTGGTGTCCTTTGACAGCTCTTTGGTCTTGGCCATAGTGGAGTTTGGAGTGTGACTGTTTGAGGTTGTGGACAGGTGTCTATACTGATAACAAGTTCAAACAGGTGCCATTAATACAGGTACCGAGTGGAGGACAGAGGAGCCTCTTAAAGAAGAAGTTACAGGTCTGTGAGAGCCAGAAATCTTGCTTGTTTGTAGGTGACCAAATACTTATTTTCCACCATAATTTGCAAATAAATTCATTAAAAATCCTACAATGTGATTTTCTGGATTTTTTTTTTCTCAATTTGTCTGTCATAGTTGACGTGTACCTATGATGAAAATTACAGGCCTCTCATCTTTTTAAGTGGGAGAACTTGCACAATTGGTGGCTGACTAAATACTTTTTTTCCCCACTGTATGTGTTTGGGTAAAAATAACATTTTTGTTATATTCTATAAATTACTGACAACATTTCTCCCAAATTCCAAATAAGAATATTGTCATTTAGAGCATTTATTAGCAGAAAATGACAACTGGTCAAAATAACAAAAAAGATGCAGTGTTGTCAGACCTCGAATAACGCAAAGAAAATAAGTTCATGTTCATTTTTAAACAACACAATATTAATGTTTTAACTTAGGAAGAGTTCAGAAATCAATATTTGGTGGAATAACCCTGATTTTTCAATAACAGCTTTCATGCGTCTTGGCATGCTCTCCACCAGTCTTTCACATTGATGTTGGGTGACTTTATGCCACTCCTGGCGCAAAAATTCAAGCAGCTCGGCTTTGTTTGATGGCTTGTGATCATCCATCTTCCTCTTGATCACATTCCAGAAGTTCTCAATGGGGTTCAGGTCTGGAGATTGGGCTGGCCATGACAGGGTCTTGATCTGGTGGTCCTCCATCCACACCTTGATTGACCTGGCTGTGTGGCATGGCGCATTGTCCTGTTGGAAAAACCAATCCTCAGAGTTGGGGAACAATGTCAGAGCAAAAGGAAGCAAGTTTTCTTCCAGGACAACCTTGTGCGTGGCTTGATTCATGCATCCTTCACAAAGACAAATCTGCCCGATTCCAGCCTTGCTGAAGCACCCCCAGATCATCGCCGTGCACTTCACCCCAGCTGCCGTTTGCCATTCTTTTTGTAGGTCACTCGATGTCATCCTACGGCTGTTGAGTGACATTGGAATGAGTTGGCGGTCATCCCGGTCAGTAGAGAGTCGTTTTCGCCCTCTGCCGGTCTGTAGCTTTGTTGTCTCCAACGTCTGCTGCTTGACCTTGTTCTTATGAACCGCCGTCTTTGACATTTTAAGGATGGAAGCAACCTGACGCTCACTGTATCCCTCTGCCAGTAAAGCCAGAATTGAACCCTTCTTTTCCTCACTCAAAACTTTCCTTTTCAACTCTTTTGGCATGGTCAATAGTTATTTTTGTTATTAATATTACTTTTGAGATACTATTAGCACAGTTTTTGCCATCCAGCTGGTCCTATTGCAAGAGGATAGTGATGACCACAGCAGTGGTTTTTATACTTTTCCTCGTTAAATAAGATTTGGTTCATGTGATCACCTAATCAGTACCTAATTCAGTAGAATGAGGTGTGCCTGTGTTGGAATTCAACAGACACTGGAATGGAATGGCTGTCATACATGTAGAGATGCTGATTTAAGAAAATGTTGCATATATTCCTATTAATTGAACAAGTGAACTTTTAGTACAATAGGTGTGTGTGTGTGTGTGTGTGTGTGTGTGTGTGTGTGTGTGTGTGCACGTTTAGTGCAGATGTATTGGAGGAGCTTTTTAATCTCACTCAATCCTAC
>NW_028165406.1:0-10000 GCF_964263955.1 Coregonus lavaretus | reverse complement strand
AGAGAGGGGCATATCACCCACAGATAAAAGGGGGTGGGTGGGAATACACTCAATGTACCGTAGATTGGCTCCATGTTGCGGAACTGTACTACTGTAAAAGCCAGCACCACAACACCATCCCACACCATATCACACTTTACAATACTACGTCTGTCGCACATCACCTTACTGAATTCACTACACATAACCCTGACCCTATTAGCTACGTTGATCATCCAACGTGAAATAAAAATAAAAACGTAGTATGTTTTTTTTTTTGTGTGTGTGTGAAGGTGGAACAGACATTGTGTCCTGCTTCATGGGCCAGAACGTGACGGTCCCCGTGTACAGGGGAGAGATTCAGACGCGGAACCTGGGCATGGCTGTGGAGGCCTGGAGCTGTGATGGTGAGTGTTATTGACCATCCCTCCCTCTATATCAGGGATCATCAGCTAAATTCAGTCGCAGATTTTTCTTTGAGCGGATGGTCGGGGGGGGGGGGGGGCTGGAACATAATTACAAATAATTTGTAGACTTCAAATTGACCACGAGAAGCCCAAACGGATATAATATTTGACTAAAACAAAATCATATGGCCATATTCGACCCGCCAGTTGGGGAACCCTGCTCTATGGTCATTCACCTTGTATCATTGTAAATGGTATCCCCAGTGTGGGACGATCGGGTGCTTGATGACGTGTGTTTCCCTCCCTCAGGAAAGCCAGTGTGGGGGGAGAGTGGAGAGCTGGTGTGTCTGAAGCCAATCCCCTGTCAGCCCACCTACTTCTGGAACGACGAGAATGGGAGCAAATACCACAAGGCTTACTTCTCCTCCTTCCCAGGTCAGTCCTGTCCATAGAGATAGATAGAGCTTCTCCTCCTT
This sequence comes from Coregonus lavaretus, assembly GCF_964263955.1. NCBI lineage: Eukaryota > Metazoa > Chordata > Actinopteri > Salmoniformes > Salmonidae > Coregonus > Coregonus lavaretus. Next base: position 9,138 of record NW_028165406.1, on the reverse strand, counting down.
CCCAGGTCAGTCCTGTCCATAGAGATAGATAGAGCTTCTCCTCCTTCCCAGGTCAGTCCTGTCCATAGAGATAGATAGAGCTTCTCTTCCTTCCCAGGTCAGTCCTGTCCATAGAGATAGATAGAGCTTTTCTTCCTTCCCAGGTCAGTCCTGTCCATAGAGATAGATAGAGCTTCTCCTCCTTCCCAGGTCAGTCCTGTCCATAGAGATAGAGCTTCTCTTCCTTCCCAGGTCAGTCCTGTCCATAGAGATAGATAGAGCTTCTCCTCCTTCCCAGGTCAGTCCTGTCCATAGAGATAGATAGAGCTTCTCCTCCTTCCCAGGTCAGTCCTGTCCATAGAGATAGATAGAGCTTCTCCTCCTTCCCAGGTCAGTCCTGTCCATAGAGATAGATAGAGCTTCTCCTCCTTCCCAGGTCAGTCCTGTCCATAGAGATAGATAGAGCTTCTCTTCCTTCCCAGGTCAGTCCTGTCCATAGAGATAGAGCTTCTCTTCCTTCCCAGGTCAGTCCTGTCCATAGAGATAGATAGAGCTTCTCTTCCTTCCCAGGTCAGTCCTGTCCATAGAGATAGATAGAGCTTTTCTTCCTTCCCAGGTCAGTCCTGTCCATAGAGATAGATAGAGCTTCTCTTCCTTCCCAGGTCAGTCCTGTCCATAGAGATAGAGCTTCTCTTCCTTCCCAGGTCAGTCCTGTCCATAGAGATAGATAGAGCTTCTCCTCCTTCCCAGGTCAGTCCTGCCCATAGGAGATGAGCTCTCTAGTACATCTCTATCTTTGCAATGTCCACTTCTGTGACAGCATGCTCAGCACCATCGAGGGCTATCTCCATTTTAAAGTAGTCTGTAGATGATCACTATCCGGCTCAGCTTACTAACATGCGTGCTCCTCTGCAGGTGTTTGGGCCCACGGTGACTACTGTAAAATCAACCCAAACACAGGAGGAATAGTCATGCTTGGCAGAAGGTGAGTCATTGGGCTTGTTCCACACTACAGCCAACTGACTGATCTACAAATGGCCTTACGCCGTTCATGGGCCTAACTACTCATTGTCATGTGTAGATCAGACAGTCTGTCACAATTTACCCACAATGCATCACACAGTTGATGCTCTTCGAATACAGCCATTCGCTCATTCCGACACTTACTAATTACCCCAGGAGACAAACGACTACGCCACCATAGTTTTTGTTTGGTCACCTTCATTACGTTCTTGTCTCAATCACAGCGATGGAACTTTGAACCCCAACGGCGTGCGCTTTGGGAGCTCCGAGATCTACAACATTGGTGAGCTATGGGTGTTTCTTACCCATAAAGGGTTTGGAGTGACAGCAGTTTTTTCCTCATTAGCTAGTCATCATTGATATGATTGGCTGCATCACAAAATGGCACCCTGTTCCCTACATAGTGCACTACTTTTGACCAGAGCCCAATGGGAATAGGGTGCCATTTTTGGACGCAGCCAATATCTGCTACTAATCCTGAAGTATCAGCCAATCTGTCAGATCTTCAAAATGTGTACGCTTTTGTTCTCATCTTGTATCCAGTGGAGGCCTTTGAGGAAGTGTCCGACAGCCTTTGCGTTCCACAGTACAGCGGGGACGGCGAGGAGAGAGTGATCCTGTTCCTCAAGATGACACCCAACCAGTCCTTCGGCCCGGAGCTGGTACAAAAAATTCGCGGAGCCATCCGGAAAGCTCTCTCGGCACGCCACGTACCGGCACTGCTCCTGGAGACCAGAGACATTCCTGTAAGAACATTCTCCTATCGTCATTTTCAATGTGTTCATGTAGTCACACTGAGCAAAGAGTGCACCCAAAGAGAGCAATTGAATAAAAAAAGAACCCTAACGTTAGACACACTTATGTGGGTAAACACTTCCAGATGATGGGCGGAGAGTCATGCTTACACATTTCTTATTGTACAAGTCTGTACCAGGACAAATAAAAGCACTCCCACCCCCCCCAAACTAAAAAGGCCTGTAAGTGCTGTTACGTTCTACCACATCGCTGGGGCTGTATTCATAAACTGTCTCGGAGTTAGAGGTGATGATTTAGGATCCGTTTTGCCTTTTATGTCACATGGACAAGGGTGGGAACTGCACTCCTACTCGGAGAGGCTTGATACATGTAGACGTTCCCTGACCCTGTGTGTTTCTCTCTGTCTCTGTCTCTGTCTCTGTCTCTGTCTCTGTCTGTCTCTGTCTCTGTCTCTCTCTGTCTCTGTCTGTCTCTGTCTCTGTCTCTCTCTGTCTCTGTCTCTCTCTGTCTCTGTCTCTCTCTGTCTCTGTCTCTCTCTGTCTCTGTCTCTCTCTGTCTCTGTCTCTGTCTGTCTCTGTCTCTGTCTCTCTCTGTCTCTGTCTCTGTCTCTGTCTCTGTCTCTGTCTCTGTCTCTGTCTCTGTCTCTCTCTCTCTCTGTCTCTCTCTCTGTCTCTGTCTCTGTCTCTGTCTCTGTCTCTCTATCTCTTTCTCTAGTACACCCTCAGTGGGAAGAAGGTGGAGGTGGCTGTGAAGCAGGTGATCGCTGGGAGGGAGGTGACCCAGCGAGGGGCCTTCTCCAACCCGGACTCCCTTGACCTCTACAAGAACCTGCCAGAGCTAGAGCTCCAGAACTTCTGAGAACTTCCACAGTACACATGACAAAAACAAAACAACAAAAAAAATAGTTTCCGCAGAAACTCTTGAACTCTTGTCCATTGAAGAGGGGAGGAGCTGGGCCATTAGGTACCGGCCATTGAATGGTGGCCCTGGCTTCTCTTCCTCCTTTAACTCTTCAGTGACCTCCTTACACGGCCATCCCATTGGTTCCCTCTGGGTTCAGGACTGACCCAAAAAAGAAAAAAAAGGAATCCAGAAAAATGCGACGTACTAACATTGACATCCCCCATTGCCCTTTAGGGAATGCCTTTGCTCTGGCTTGTGTAAATGTGTACACTGTTCCTCTTTACGGGACTGGAGATTTGCTTCTCACTGTTGTTGTTCTAGTGTTATCAGTGTTAACGACGTGGCCTATCTCATTATGATAAAGTGGAGGTAAGTAAGTATGGACCTGCCAATAGGACCCAGGTGTTTAAGAGAACGTTGCATTTTTAAAATAGCTTTATTGCTATAAAGGGACGAGGGAGTGGGTGTGTTGAAAGATCATTTTGACATTCAACATCAAAAAAGGCATTTTAACCTACTGTTTCCTTTTTAAATTGTGAACACAGCCAGTCAATCTTCAAAACAGAGCTAAAAAAAAATAGCATCCCCTACCACTTCTTTAACGCCTTCTAGTCCCGCCCACCTTCTAGTCCCGCCCACCGTCTAGTCCTGCCCACCTTCTAGTCCCACCCACCTTCTAGTCCCGCCCACCTTCTAGTCCCGCCCACCTTCTAGTCCCGCCCACACAAACGGCTATTATAACTCTTATTTGCCCGTATTCATGGCAGCTCCTCAGTGGGTGGAAGAGAGACACTCTCTGCCAAATGACCAATGAAATGGCTGTGTGATGAACGACACAGCAGACTTTAGGCAATTAACGAGCCCCCTGGAGTCTTCCTGGAGTCTTCCTGGTGTTACGGCGGTCACAGATAAGCGCTGGTATTATACTCTTAAGGGTTTGTTGTTTAACTCCTAAAATAGATTTTTAGTTGTGTTTTTACTCTAAACTAACTACACGTGTTTAGATGCACGTCTCCAAACAGCTATACATATCTCTTGTTGTGGTGAGCCATGAAATCACCTCAGTTAAACACTCTTAATGGTGGTGATGGGCTTGTAGTCCTTTAACAATATCCCAAATAACCATTGAGCCTGTGCTTATTGTAATGTAATTCCTTCAACTTCCCTCAGTGTAGCCCGAAGCCTACCTGTTCAATGGTGTGTTTTAGTATGTCCCCAATGTCCTCTGGGGCTCCCATGTATCATACCGTTTAGGTTGTATTGAACCCCTTAGTTCACCCTGTTGCTTGAAGGATGCTCCACTGAATTCATTCAGACTGAGCATTGAGCAGTCCCTCCAGGATTCCGCAATCGCACGTTTTTTGCTAAATCAACAATTTCCCTGCATATTATGCGAGGGCTTGCAAATTTGACCAATCACTGCACTAATTCTGCATAAAACAGTCAAATCATCTGTTTTTCTTATAAAACTGACCCATCATCGCAGTACAAAAAGAGGGCTCGCAATTTCAACCATTCACCACACATTTACAGCATTATATGATTCAATCAAGCCGCATGTCAACAAACATTTTTCCTCGTCAGCGCATTTTCGCGACAAATTGGACAACATCATCGACAGTCACTGATATGGACATCAGTCCAAAGTGTCCTCGACGGAGACTGGCTTTGGTTTAAGACACACGTGTCTTCTGTTTTTGCCCAGTCCCCACAGGCGCGAACGCTTTCATTCTCTGCGGCCCCCCCAAAGACAGTATGTTGTTCATCTGATCAAAGGGAAAGTCGGATCAAACCGAGAGTTGGGGGGGGGGGGGGGGGGGGGGAAGGAGCTTCATGTTTTTACTACAGGAGTTTTTTATTCCCTGTTTAGGGAATCAACTAAGCACTTAGGTTACAAAACATTCATTATCTCTTCTGCATTCCAAATGCCACCCTATTCCCTATATAGTGCTCTACATTTGACCAGCCCATAGGTCACTGAAGAGTATAGTGTGTCATTTGGGAATATTCCATTTAGTCTTCTTTAATCTGTTGTCTCTTTTTTTTTTTTTTTTTGTACAAGACCTTCCTCCAATACAAAAAAAATCACGTTATGTCTATTTGATTGCCCTCAGATCATCTCTAGTCTGTTTTTTGATTCGTATATTTTAAAGGTACAGCCTTTTTTAATTTAATGTGTTTTTTTTGCGTTAACATAATTGTATTGCTCCATGTATGATGAATGTGGCATTGACTTTGTGATACAGTATATGAATATATATGTAAGGATATGTAATGTGTTGTATCATGCACTACTTTGCATCGTCCCTGTAACCAATCAATGGACAAAGATGCATATTCTATTCAATACAGCACCAACTTGATCAAATAAAATGTAACAACTTGATTTCATCACCATTGCATGTCATGACTCAGTTTCAAAGCGAAATACCCTTGTCAAACACCACTATTGGAAAATAATATTCTCTTAGCACCAGAACTGTACAAACTGTATAATTTCATGTTTATGCATTCAGGTATCTCAAATGAAAATGTATTTAAATATGGGGGATCCTTGAGAATGAGGGATCCTTTAAAAAAATATATTTTTCCTTTTGGAGAATTCATGTCATTCGATATTAATTATGTCATGCAAACATTCACCGACCATCACAACTAACAGGCACTTAAAGGATACTTGAATTGTAGACTGATGCTGGCTTGGTCCTGCCAGGCAGTTGTTTGTACACACATTTTTTACATCTTAGTCATTTAGCAGACTCTCTTATCCAGAGCAACTTACAGTTAGTGAGTGCATTATTTTTTTATTTTTTTCACACACGTTGGCTCCCCTTGGCCTAGAAGGTTGAAGGAGGGTGACATGGCATCAGGAATCCAAGTTTATTTTTTTAATTTTTTTGTATGGCTCCACAGAGCAAAAGGTATAAAACCTTGCAGGACATAAAAATAAAAATAAATTGTTGATGCATCAAAAGGCAAAGCTGCTTTAAATGGTGGAGGAGTGCTGTTTCAGTGGAGGAGTGCTGTTTCTCCACACCCCTGTTCCTGCTTCAGTCCTTCATCAGTGTCATATCGGAGGGGGATGGAGCACAGGGCTGCTTCAGTCCTTCATCAGTGTCATATCGGAGGGGGATGGAGCACAGGGCTGCTTCAGTCCTTCATCAGTGTCATATCGGAGGGGGATGGAGCACAGGGCTGCTTCAGTCCTTCATCAGTGTCATATCTGAGGGGGATGGAGCACAGGGCTGCTTCAGTCCTTCATCAGTGTCATATCGGAGGGGGATGGAGCACAGGGCTGCTTCAGTCCTTCATCAGAGTCATATCAGAGGGGGATGGAGCACAGGGCTGCTTCAGTCCTTCATCAGTGTCATATCGGAGGGGGATGGAGCACAGGGCTGCTTCAGTCCTTCATCAGTGTCATATCGGAGGGGGATGGAGCACAGGGAAATGACACAGGTACACAGAGGATCTAAATAGTGTCCAATCCCATGATTGATTGCTGCGACGCATGAGACGTTCTTTGTGATGAAAAGATCGGTCAATAAAACAACCCCCAGATGACGGTTAAGGAAATTGCACAACCACAACCCCACAGGTCATGGATTTCCCTGACAGCAAATAAGGATTCCTTCACTGTCCAATGGATCTCGTACTAGGGTCATTCTATGTCAAATGAACACAAGAATGAGTATTTTGACTGGCTTGTTGATTTGACAGAATGATACATTAAAGAGGTTATACAGAACCTTTTTGCCTCCGCAAATAGTGTATCTTTAACTGATGTATTAAAGCTGTGTTCACTTTGATTCCGCTACAGTCTACTGGGATACTGTAGACGCAGCATGTGACTCAGTGTGCCACCTCAACATGTAGAGGATTTCCACAGGAGCAGCCAGGGCCGTGTTCAGTGAGGTACAGTTCATAGAAACACAATATATATACCTTCACATACATATTACAATACAAACACACATGCACACATTCATATCCAATGACATGAGCAGTATATGCCATAGAATCTGATTTCTAATAGTTTCATTTTATATAATTAATCTAATTCTATGACAGTCACTCAATTTCATTGAAATTTGAATTTTGGTTGACAGAAATGCAATTACATTTACACACACGTTTGTTATACTATCCTAGTGGGGACCAAACAATTGATTCCCATTGAATATCCTATTTTCCCTAACCCTTAACCTTATCCCCAACCCCTAATTCTAACCCTAACCCTAAAATAGCCCTTTTCCTTGTGGGGACCGGTAAAATGTCTCTGAGGACTATTGGTCCTCACAAGGATACTAAAACCAAACACACACACACTGGTAACATTTTACTTGAAGGGGGTATAGACAAGCATTCATAACACACCATCATTCACACATTTATTCAACACCAATGGAAAGAGGTTTATAAAATAAAAGTCCCCATAAAACATGTCTTTGTTTAGCCATTGTACAACTGCGACGTTTTGCTGTCACAGTACCCCATCCCCTGAAACACCACACACACACACACCAGACAATATGTTATTTCATTATTGAAAGTGATGTTATGCTTTGCTATTATTTCAGGCCTATTCGTTCTTACAGGCCTAATCTCTTTATTAGCATGAGTTCTTTTCACCTGCTTATTAGAGGATAAGTATCCAGTTTGTTTTGAAATGGCATGTCGTGCGCACAGCGGGGGGCGGATATCTTGGCTATGTGTTTAAAATTCTAATCGACAGATTGAGAAACGGGACGATTCAGACCGTAGCTGGATGGGCGGCCTCTCTACACCTCCCACAGAGCTCCGACGGAAAGGTGCAGGATGCATCTCGACGAGGCGATGCCAGTGACAGCACAACCACATCCGGAAATAAATTGGAAGGAATCATGACGCTCAGCCAATCTTGCCTGTGCAATCTCAAATATGATTAATCTACCTCTCTTTCCCTCTCGCTTCTGTTCTTTTTTTGCTCCTGACAGACACTGTGATCAAAAAGGCAGGATGAACAGGATGGGCTTCAAAAGATCAGGGGACGCTCTCTCCATGTTAATGCTGTCATTTGTAGCAGTAGGACAGGCAAATACACACGTTCCATTTGGAGCTTGCTCGGTGCCCTATTGAGAAAGAGAGGAGGCGGGTGTGGGTCACCCACCGGCAGATACGGTGTGTCAAGTTTTCCTATCACCTTAACAATATCCCAATCTGATTGAAATGTTAAACGCATGCTCTTCTGTAAATTGCCCGTGCTTAACATGCAATCTCTGTTCTAGGTGTCTGCACAGTGGGAAGCTGTTCATTTTACATTGATGTCTTCTTCTCTGGTATAATGTTTACATGGATGTCTTCTTCTCTGGTATAATGTTTACATGGATGTCTTCTTCTCTGGTATAATGTTTACATGGATGTCTTCTTCTCTGGTATAATGTTTACATGGATGTCTTCTTCTCTGGTATAATGTTTACATGGATGTCTTCTTCTCTGGTATAATGTTTACATTGATGTCTTCTTCTCTGGTATAATGTTTACATGGATGTCTTCTTCTTCTCTGGTATAATGTTTACATGGGATGTCTTCTTCTTCTCTGGTATAATGTTTACATGGATGTCTTCTTCTTCTCTGGTATAATGTTTACACGGATGTCTTCTTCTCTGGTATAATGTTTACATGGATGTCTTCTTCTTCTCTGGTATAATGTTTACATGGATGTTTTCTTCTCTGGTATAATGTTTACACGGATGTCTTCTTCTCTGGTATAATGTTTACATGGATGTCTTCTTCTCTGGTATAATGTTTACATGGATGTCTTCTTCTCTCTGGTATAATGTTTACATGGATGTCAAGCGGGGAAAAGACTGTTGCAGGAGAAGAGCAATGCAAATCAGAAGAGGTGGAGTATACATTTTAGAGCGCTTTAGAGATCATTCCACACATAAGGTGCAAAAAAACAAAAACATGATACATCTTTTAAACATGAACATTTCCACAGCATAGAATGCATTTTTAAATTCTCTTAACTTTTTAAACATCCATTTTAGATGATTTATTCAATATAGAAATTCCGAACATAATGGTTATACTAAGCAAAATAATTCTAAACAAAAAGATAACCACCCCTCTCCAGGACAGAGTAGTGGCTGTGCAGTGAAAAGGCGCTCAATCCCTCTCAGGAATCCACCCCAAACCCTTCAGCTCGCTGGCTACTCACTACTCGGTCCTGTGGAGAGAACGCAGAAAAGGGGGGGGACTGTTTTGTTCTGGAACATATTTGGCCGGATCAGGTCCCTCACGTGGCATGAAATTTTTTTTTCACTTTTTGCAATGTAAAAATTCTAATAAAAGCGATCAAAGTTCATTCGAGTTGCCGCTTCGTAATTATCCTGCCCCACAAAAAAAACGTAATGTGAAAAAGTAGATTTTTCAGCCCGGGCATGATATTCTAGAGTTGATTCGGGGACCGGGTTTATGGTTTGCGCAACATTGTAA
>NW_028165407.1:0-12500 GCF_964263955.1 Coregonus lavaretus | reverse complement strand
CTATTATGTGTTTGGCTGTTCTCACCATTTTATTATGTGTTCAGCTGTTCTCACCGTTCTATTATGTGTACAGCTGTTCTCACCGTTCTATTATGTGTTCGGCTGTTCTCACCAGTCTCTATGGGGGTGACGCTCGGATCCACCTCTATGCGGACGACACCATTTTGTATACATCTGGCCCTTCATTGGACGCTGCTTGGGTCTGACCTAGAGTATGTGGACAACTACAAATACCTAGGTGTCTGGTTAGACTGTAAACTCTCCTTCCAGACTCACATTAAGCATCTCCAATCAAAAGTTAGATCTAGAATCGGCATCCTATTTCGCAACAAAGCCTCCTTCACTCATGCTGCCAAACATGCCCTCGTAAAACTGACTATCCTACCGATCCTTGACTTCGGCGATGTCATTTACAAAATAGCCTCCAACACTCTACTCAGCAAATTGGATGTAGTCTATCACAGTGCCATACGTTTTGTCACCAAAGCCCCATATACTACCCACCATTGTGACCTGTACGCTCTTGTTGGCTAGCCCTCACTACATATTCGTCGCCAAACCCACTGGCTCCAGGTAATCTATAAATCACTGCTAGGCAAATACCCGTCTTATCTTAGCTCACTGGTCACCATAGCAACACCCACCCATAGTCTGCGCTCCAGCAGGTATATCTCACTGGTCATCCCCAAAGCCAACACCTCCTTTGGCCGCCATTCCTTCCAGTTCTCTGCTGCCAATGACTGGAACGAACTGCAAAAATCTCTGAAGCTGGAGACTCTTATCTCCCTCACTAACTTTAAGCGTCAGTTGTCAGAGCAGCTTACCGATCACTGCACCTGTACACAGCCTTTCTGAAATTAGCCCACCCCACTACGTCATCCCCATATTGTTATTTATTTTGCTCATTTGCACCCCAGTATCTCTATTTGCACATCATCTTTTGCACATCTATCATTCCAGTGTTAATACGAAATTGTAACTATTTTGCACTATGGCCTATTTATTGCCTTACCTCCATAATTTACTACATTCGCACACACTGTATATATATTTTCTGTTGTATTTTTGACTTTATGTTTTGTTTACCCCATATGTAACTGTGTTGTTGTTTTTATCGCAATGCTTTGCTTTATCTTGGCCAGGTCGCAGTTGTAAATGAGAACTTGTTCTCAACTGGCTTACCTGGTTAAATAAAGGTGAAATAAAATAAAATAAAATATAAAATTTATATTATGTGTTCGGCTGTTTATCTCCTTAGTCTAGACAGATAATTTCCAATAACAGATCTCCGATATGTTCATTAGACATGTCAGTCAAACTGGAAACTTAAATAGTCATGTTAGGTAATAACACAGCCTCCTGTAGTCATGTTAGAGCCTGTCAGGTAATAACACAGCCTCCTGTAGTCATGTTAGAGCCTGTTAGGTAATAACACAGCCTCCTGTAGTCATGTTAGAGCCTGTTAGGTAATAACACAGCCTCCTGTAGTCATGTTAGAGCCTGTTAGGTAATAACACAGCCTCCTGTAGTCATGTTAGAGCCTGTTAGGTAATAACACAACCTCCTGTTGTCATGTTAGAGTCTGTTAGGTAATAACACAGCCTCCTGTAGTCATGTTAGAGCCTGTCAGGTAATAACACAGCCTCCTGTAGTCATGTTAGAGCCTGTCAGGTAATAACACAGCCTCCTGTAGTCATGTTAGAGTCTGTTAGGTAATAACACAGCCTCCTGTAGTCATGTTAGAGCCTGTTAGGTAATAACACAGCCTCCTGTAGTCATGTTAGAGTCTGTTAGGTAACAACACAACCTCCTGTAGTCATGTTAGAGTCTGTTAGGTAATAACACAGCGTCCTGTAGTCATGTTAGAGCCTGTTAGGTAACAACACAACCTCCTGTAGTCATGTTAGAGTCTGTTAGGTAACAACACAACCTCCTGTAGTCATGTTAGAGCCTGTTAGGTAATAACACAGCCTCCTGTAGTCATGTTAGAGCCTGTTAGGTAATAACACAGCCTCCTGTAGTCATGTTAGAGCCTGTTAGGTAATAACACAGCCTCCTGTAGTCATGTTAGAGCCTGTTAGGTAATAACACAACCTCCTGTAGTTATGTTAGAGCCTGTTAGGTAATAACACAGCCTCCTGTAGTCATGTTAGAGCCTGTTAGGTAATAACACAACCTCCTGTAGTCATGTTAGAGCCTGTTAGGTAATAACACAACCTCCTGTAGTCATGTTAGAGCCTGTTAGGTAATAACACAATCCTGTAGTCATGTTAGAGCCTGTTAGGTAATAACACAGCCTCCTGTAGTCATGTTACAGCCTGTTAGGTAATAACACAACCTCCTGTAGTCATGTTAGAGCCTGTTAGGTAATAACACAACCTCCTGTAGTCATGTTAGAGCCTGTTAGGTAATAACACAGCCTCCTGTAGTCATGTTAGAGCCTGTTAGGTAATAACACAGCCTCCTGTAGTCATGTTAGAGCCTGTAAGGTAATAACACAGCCTCCTGTAGTCATGTTAGAGCCTGTTAGGTAATAACACAGCCTCCTGTAGTCATGTTAGAGTCTGTTAGGTAACAACACAACCTCCTGTAGTCATGTTAGAGCCTGTTAGGTAATAACACAGCCTCCTGTAGTCATGTTAGAGCCTGTCAGGTAATAACACAGCCTCCTGTAGTCATGTTAGAGCCTGTCAGGTAATAACACAGCCTCCTGTAGTCATGTTAGAGCCTGTTAGGTAACAACACAACCTCCTGTAGTCATGTTAGAGCCTGTTAGGTAATAACACAGCCTCCTGTAGTCATGTTAGAGCCTGTTAGGTAATAACACAGCCTCCTGTAGTCATGTTAGAGCCTGTTAGGTAATAACACAGCCTCCTGTAGTCATGTTAGAGCCTGTTAGGTTACAACACAACCTCCTGTAGTCATGTTAGAGCCTGTTAGGTAACAACACAACCTCCTGTAGTCATGTTAGAGCCTGTCAGGTAACAACACAACCTCCTGTAGTCATGTTAGAGCCTGTTAGGTTACAACACAACCTCCTGTAGTCATGTTAGAGCCTGTTAGGTTACAACACAACCTCCTGTAGTCATGTTAGAGCCTGTTAGGTAACAACACAACCTCCTGTAGTCATGTTAGAGCCTGTCAGGTAACAACACAACCTCCTGTAGTCATGTTAGAGCCTGTTAGGTTACAACACAACCTCCTGTAGTCATGTTAGAGCCTGTTAGGTAACAACACAACCTCCTGTAGTCATGTTAGAGCCTGTCAGGTAACAACACAACCTCCTGTAGTCTTGTTAGAGCCTGTTAGGTAACAACACAACCTCCTGTAGTCTTTTTAGAGCCTGTTAGGTAACAACACAACCTCCTGTAGTCATGTTAGAGTCTATTAGGTAACAACACTACCTCCTGCAGCCATCAGTGTAAGGTGTAAATTAGTTAGTAATGCTAGTTTATGACAGTAAGGCCCTGACAGCCAGGACAGGGCTTGGGTTTGCCGCTCGAGGGTCCTCGGTCTGTCCCCTATTATAAGACATTATTAAGCTTCATGCTTATTACAAGTTATGAAGGACTGCAGTCAGGTGTGTTTCCTGTTAGTATAGTAATGTTAGTTTATGACAGTGAAAGGCAGGGTGATTTGTGCCTGTACTGTAGGAGTCAGTCAGTAATGTTAGTTTATGACAGTGAAAGGCAGGGTGATTGGTGCCTGTACTGTAGGAGTCAGTCAGTAATGTTAGTTTATGACAGTGAAAGGCAGGGTGATTGGTGCCTGTACAGATACTTTTGAAAAACTAGTCTTACCCTGGCGTGACGTTTTGATAACCATGTAAATCTCTCTAGGACAAGGTGTCTTTTATCATTATATTCGGCTCTATGTACTCTCAGATTTGAAAATGATAATTAGCATCAAAGTAGACATCATGCAAGACTACAAATCCCTGCAACCTCCTGCACATCATCTCTAGCTGACACCTTTGCTAACAGGTATTGTGTCAATGTAAAACTTGCACAAGACAGTTCACAGAAATGTCAATTGAAAGAAATGTTGCCAATTTATTCATTACAAAACTTTGCTAACATTAGATAGATAATCCAGAGATTCTTACCTTTGCCTCGATTTGTCCAGATCATCATGGCATTTGTAGTTCTTTATGATAGCCACATTAGCAGCTAATTAGCATTTAATTTTTGGTGGGTAAATACGGGTGAAAATATTGATAAAAGTCACCTTGTCCTAGAGAGATTTACATGGTTATCAAAACATCATGCCAGGTTAAGCCTGCACGAAACACAGTTCTACAGCCACTCAATGCTAGTTTCTAACAGTGTGATGTCCTGACAGACATCCCAGACCAGGGTTTGGCTCTTACTGTGTGTTGGCTCAGTCTTCTGGTCTCTCTCCGGTCGGTCGGAGCATTAATATGCCGGGCCGTGCTGCGGCTGGGCAGGCTGGTTGGCTGTGTTGACATGGCGACAGCCCTGGTCCTAATTGTCCAGGAGTCTGTTTAATATGCCCTGATCAGGGCTCTGCTGACAGATACACACTGTGTGTGTGTTTGTGTGTGTGTGCACGTGCGCCTGCATTCGTGCGTATGTGAGTGCATTTGGCATACAAATGCACGCGAACACACACACACAAACTCACAAATACACACACACACACACACAGCTACACGGCTACATCTATACTCCTGTCCCAGGCCTTCTTGAGCTACCACTGTTATACTCAGAGAGTGTGTGTGTGTGTGTGTGTGTGTGTGTGTGTGTGTGTGTGTGTGTGTGTGTGTGTGTGTGTGTGTGTGTGTGTGTGTGTGTGTTTAAGCGTGATTATCTTGTGTAGTCAGTAGATGATTTATGCCTTCTAGGTGTGTGTGGGTGCTAGCCTTTGCAGACGTGTGATATTCTGCTGTAGTCTATCAATGTTTATGGCTACAGGAATGTCATCTACCCACTAGTATCTCCTATATGAGTAATGTGGATTACACATCAATTGAAACCTTCGTCCTAAGGGTGATATAAACTGTCATAATAATGCCATAACAGAAGTCATAAACAATCATCCTTTGTGTGTGTGCGTATGTACCTGTATGTGTGTGTGTGTATGTGTGTGTGTGTGTGTGTGTGTGTGTGTGTGTGTGTGTGTGTAGAGCCATCACCCTGGACAACACGCTGGTCATCCTGTCCAGTGTGGCCCCTGATGCTGGACGGTACTACACCCAGGCTGTCAACGACAAGAACGGAGAGAACAAAACCAGCCAGCCTATCATACTGACTGTGGAGAGTAAGTAGAGAGAACAAAACCAGCCAGCCTATGATACTGACTGTGGAGAGTAAGTAGAGAGAACAAAACCAGCCAGCCTATCATACTGACTGTGGAGAGTAAGTAGGGAGAACAAAACCAGCCAGCCTATCATACTGACTGTGGTGAGTAAGTAGAGAGAACAAAACCAGCCAGCCTATCATACTGACTGTGGAGAGTAAGTAGAGAGAACAAAACCAGCCAGCCTATCACACTGACTGTGGAGAGTAAGTAGAGAGAACAAAACCAGCCAGCCTATCATACTGACTGTGGAGAGTAAGTAGAGAGAACAAAACCAGCCAGCCTATCATACTGACTGTGGAGAGTAAGTAGAGAGAACAAAACAAGCCAGACTATCATACTGACTGTGGAGAGTAAGTAGAGAGAACAAAACCAGCCAGCCTATCACACTGACTGTGGAGAGTAAGTAGAGAGAACAAAACCAGCCAGCCTATCATACTGACTGTGGAGAGTAAGTAGAGAGGATACACACACACACAAACACACACACACACACACACACACACACACACACACATACACACACGCATATACGCACACATGAACACACATACAGTGGGGAGAACAAGTATTTGATACACTGCCGATTTTGCAGGTTTTCCTACTTACAAAGCATGTAGAGGTCTGTAATTTTTATCATAGGTACACTTCAACTGTGAGAGAAGGAATCTAAAAAAATCCAGAAAATCACATTGTATGATTTTTAAGTAATTAATTTGCATTTTATTGCATGACATAAGTATTTGATCACCTACCAACCAGTAAGAATTCCGGCTCTCACAGACCTGTTCATTTTTCTTTAAGAAGCCCTCCTGTTCTCCACTCATTACCTGTATTAACTGCACCTGTTTGAACTCGTTACCTGTATAAAAGACACCTGTCCACACACTCAATCAAACAGACTCCAACATCTCCACAATGGCCAAGACCAGAGAGCTGTGTAAGGACATCAGGGATAAAATTGTAGACCTGCACAAGGCTGGGATGGGCTACAGGACAATAGGCAAGCAGCTTGGTGAGAAGGCAACAACTGTTGGCACAACTATTAGAAAATGGAAGAAGTTCAAGATGACGGTCAATCACCCTCAGTCTGGGGCTCCATGCAAGATCTCACCTTGTGGGGCATCAATGATCATGAGGAAGGTGAGGGATCAGCCCAGAACTACACGGCATGACCTGGTCAATGACCTGAAGAGAGCTGGGACCACAGTCTCAAAGAAAACCATTAGTAACATACTACGCCGTCATGGATTAAAATCCTGCAGCGCACGCAAGGTCCCCCTGCTCAAGCCAGCGCATGTCCAGGACCGTCTGAAGTTTGCCAATGACCATCTGGATGATCCAGAGGAGGAATGGGAGAAGGTCATGTGGTCTGATGAGACAAAAATAGAGCTTTTTTGGTCCAAACTCCACTCACCGTGTTTGGAGGAAGAAGAAGGATGAGTACAACCCCAAGAACACCATCCCAACCGTGAAGCATGGAGGTGGAAACATCATTCTTTGGGGATGCTTTTCTGCAAAGGGGACAGGACGACTGCACCGTATTGAGGGGAGGATGGATGGGGCCATGTATCGCGAGATCTTGGCCAACAACCTCCTTCCCTCAGTAAGAGCATTGAAGATGGGTCGTGGCTGGGTCTTCCAGCATGACAACAACCCGAAACACACAGCCAGGGCAACTAAGGTGTGGCTCCGTAAGAAGCATCTCAAGGTCCTGGAGTGGCCTAGCCAGTCTCCAGATCTGAACCCAATAGAAAATCTTTGGAGGGAGCTGAAAGTCTGTATTACCCAGCGACAGCCCCGAAACCTGATGGATCTGGAGAAGGTCTGTATGGAGGAGTGGGCCAAAATCCCTGCTGCAAACCTGGTCAAGACCTACAGGAAACGTATGATCTCTGTAATTGCAAACAAAGGTTTCTGTACCAAATATTAAGTTCTGCTTTTCTGATGTATCAAATACTTATGTCATGCAATAAAATGCAAATTAATTACTTAAAAATCATACAATGTGATTTTCTGGATTTTTGTTTTAGATTCCGTCTCTCACAGTTGAAGTGTACCTATGATAAAAATTACAGACCTCTACATGCTTTGTAAGTAGGAAAACCTGCAAAATCGGCAGTGTATCAAATACTTGTTCTCCCCACTGTACATGCATGCATACAGGGACACATGCACAGGGACACACACACACACACAGGAACACACACACACAGGGACACACACTCACACACACACACACACAAACTCACAAACACGCATATACACACACACTCACACACACACAAGACCACACATATACACACACACACACTCACACACACACACACACACACACCTTCCCATACTGTACCAGCAGGTTCTGTTGATATAACCGTTGTCATGTTTTCCTGTTTAGAGGACTTTTCTCTCTCAGTTGTACATGTGAATACTGGTGTTCATCCAACAGGTGTCTTAGCTTGAGCTAACAGACACAGCTACACTACCCTCTAGTGGCTGTCTGTCTAATGGCTCCTCCCCTACACTACCCTCTAGTGGCTGTCTGTCTAATGGCTCCTCCCCTACACTACCCTCTAGTGGCTGTCTGTCTAATGGCTCCTCCCCTACACTACCCTCTAGTGGCTGTCTGTCTAATTGGCTCCTCCCCTACACTACCCTCTAGTGGCTGTCTGTCTAATGGCTCCTCCCCTACACTACCCTCTAGTGGCTGTCTGTCTAATGGCTCCTCCCCTACACTACCCTCTAGTGGCTGTCTGTCTAATGGCTCCTCCCCTACACTACCCTATAGTGGCTACTCCCCTATCATTCTTGTTACACACACTTGGAAAAAAGGCTTCCAAAAGGGCTTTTTATGGAGGGATAGGGTTCTACCAAGAACCGTTTTGATCAGAAGAACCCTTTTTTGGAAGAAAGGGTTCTCTGTAAGGCAAAGGGTTCTACTTAAAACCTTTAATATCCTAAGAACCCTTTTTGGAAGAAAGGGTTCTTTGATGATTATTTGGAAGGCAAGGAGGATTCTTTAGAAGGCAAGGAGGATTCTACATAGAACCCTTCCAGCATGCTCTATTGTAGGGAGATTTTCCCGAATTGTTCGTTTTACTGTAATATCTGTGTTTTTGCATGTACATTGATTGGTTGATTAATTTAATGCTACACAGAGATAAATAACACACCGTTTTCTAAACTAATCCAATCTGTTACTAGTTGGATTTACTGCACCCATTACTGAGATGGTTGTTCCAGTTTAGATGATTGAGGTAGTCTCAGTATTCAATCTTCCCTACCCTGGCAGTCATTCTGAATGCAGGTTGCGGGTGATTAACGATTCCACTAGTTGGATATCCTAACTCTGGCTGGATTCCAATAGGAATTACACATCACTTTGCAAGCCAGCATAATGTGACTTGCAGGTCTGATGTGGTCTGTAAACTAGGAGATTCCTAACACCACTGTGTCAGGGTATATAACTAGGCCCTCAGAGAAAGGCCTTATGATATATGTCATGTATTGTCATACATAATTACATTTCAAAGGATGATAAGGCTGGTGAAACTGTTCATAGAGGGTTCTAGGAAGAACCCTCCAAAGATAAAATGGTTCTTGGTAGAACCCTTCATAGAGGGTTCTAGGTAGAACCATATACATGGGGTTCTATGAAGAACCTTACACAAAAATGTATGCACGCACGACTGTAAGTCGCTTTGGATAAAAGCGTCTGCTAAATGGCATATTATTATTATTATTATTATTATTATTAGAGGGTTCTACCCCCGACCATTAAGTGTTCCCCTTTTGGGACAAACCGAAGACCCTGTATGGTTCTACTTAGCAACTTGTTTTCTAAGAGTGCAGCCTGTGTAACAGAGGATTTATGAAACCACATTCACCTGATAATGGATAACCATGCCTGAGACATGAGGACTCCCCAAACGACCCGGGTTTGAATCGCGGTCGGTCTAGAGTTTCCCTAGAGTTAGGAGCTGCTGCCAGGGGAGGGCTAGGGTCCCATCCTACTGCCTGCTTAGGCCCTGGTCCAACAGCTGCAGTGTGGAGCTGGAGGGTGATACGGTCCCTGGTCCATCTGACTGGCTGATTTATCCAGCCTATAAATGGGCTCTAGTTTAATGGCCCCAAACAGAAGCAGATTTATGAAATGACACTGAGACAGTCTGTGTGTATTACTGATATCAAACACAGGGCCTGGGATCACAGAACAGTACTCCCCCCCCCCTCACCCGAGGCTGAGGGAAATGAGATGAGATTGAGAGAGAGATCACTGATTGAGGCCAGTGAATCGATGGTTGGTTGCAGGGCTGCAAGGCTCTGTGGAACAGGCTGAATGATGGCTCTGCATTTAATCACCTCCTTCTATGATTGTCTCAATTAAACAATATAATGGTTCCTGGTAGGGCTGGGAATTGCCAGGGACCTCACGATACAATATTATCACCATACTTACGTGCCAATACGATATGTATTACAATTCTCAAGATTATCACGATTCTACATGTGTTGCGATTCGATAATGTGATTTTATTCCAAACATATTGCTCACCATATGTCTGCTGCAGAGGGACAAGAGAGAGCCATGAGAAAAACAAGTTTTGGTCAGTCATGGAAATAAAAGTGCTGAAAGAAAATGGGCTCCCTATTTAAAAAGAAGACGGAGAACAAGCTATGAAGGAAAAATACTGCAGTTTTGGTGCAGGTACATCAAACTAGCGCAAACATAATATTGCCATATTGTCAAAACGATACAATACGATATATCGGCAAGAATAATATCCGATATGTAACTGTATGGCTTTTCCCCCACAACTAGTTCCTAGCACCTGGGTTCACACAGGCTAAGACTGCTCCCAGGAAATGTTGCAGGGGAACACAGAGAGACTATAGAGGAGGAGGGGAACACAGAGAGACTATAGAGGAGGAGGGGAACACAGAGAGACTATAGAGGATGAGGGGAACACAGAGAGACTATAGAGGATGAAGGGAACACAGAGAGACTATAGAGGAGGAGGGGAACACAGAGAGACTATAGAGGATGAGGGGAACACAGAGAGACTATAGAGGATGAGGGGAACACAGAGAGACTATAGAGGAGGAAGGGAACACAGAGAGACTATAGAGGATGAGGGGAACACAGAGAGACTATAGAGGAGGAGGGGAACACAGAGAGACTATAGAGGGATAGAGGTGGAGGGAACGCTGTTAGTAAAACAAAAGTGATGTATCTACATAGTGATAGCATCCTAGCTGTATCTCCATGGTGATAGCATCCTAGCTGTATCTACATAGTGATAGCATCCTAGCTGTATCTCCATGGTGATAGCATCCTAGCTGTATCTCAATGGTGATGGAAACCTAGCTGTATCTCAATGGTGATAGCATCCTAGCTGTATCTCCATGGTGATAGCATCCTAGCTGTATCTCCATCGTGATAGCATCCTAGCTGTATCTCCATGGTAATAGCATCCTAGCTGTATCTCAATGGTGATGGAAACCTAGCTGTATCTCAATGGTGATAACATCCTAGCTGTATCTCCATGGTGATAGTATCCTAGCTGCCGTTGAATGGTGATAGTATGGGAACTATCTGTTGGTGAATGGTGATAGTATGGGAACTATCTGTTGGTGAATGATGAGAGTGCAGAATGGACAATCTAGGTAGGAGCTGTTGTTGTTCACCCATATCTATTATTTAAACAGGAAAGTCTGACTGAGATATACAGTCTATTTTACAAGGGAGAACTGGCCATGACCCATCTCCTAAAATATGCTTTTCTGACCATGTTACGTGTGTGTGCGTTTGTGTTTGTGTGTGTGTGTGTGTGTGTGTGTGTGTGTGCATGAGTGTGTGTGTGTTCATGTGTGAG
The DNA here is from genome assembly GCF_964263955.1 of Coregonus lavaretus. Classification (NCBI taxonomy): domain Eukaryota; kingdom Metazoa; phylum Chordata; class Actinopteri; order Salmoniformes; family Salmonidae; genus Coregonus; species Coregonus lavaretus. The sequence goes on along the minus strand of NW_028165407.1, from coordinate 1,305 downwards.
TGTATGTACGTGTGTGTGTGTGTTTGTTTGTGTGTATGTTTGTGTGTGTGTTTGTGTGTATAGATGTGGGGGGGCCTGCGGACCCCATCACCCCCACCATCATCATCCCTCCCAAGAACACCAGTGTGACCGCGGGGAGGAATGATGTCATTATGGAGTGTGTGGCCAATGCTAGGTTAGTGAACACACACACACATGCATACATACACACACACACACACACACACACAGAGAGAGACCAAGTCTGTCACATTTCACTGTCACCTAATGTCTTTTGTTTGGCTCTCTTTTTAGAAGTGTCCATCCGTCCTATGCAATGCTTTTCTCCCCTCCTCCTCCTCCTCCTCCCCTCCTCCTCATCCTCCCCTCCTCCTCCTCTCCTCCTCCTCTCCTCTCTCAGTCTTTCCTCTCTCCCCATTCTTCTCCTCCCGTCCTCATCTATGCTCTGAATCCAAACTATTATCGTCAATTCAAAGGCTTGATCAGAATGACATATGTATTGCAGTGCACTGTCAATGCCTCACAACCTTGAAACAGAATATGAATAATATTTAAACCCTCCCTCTCTCTCTGTCTGTCTCCCCCTCCCGCTGTATCTCTCACTCTCTCCTTCTCTCCCCTTCTCACCCCCTACTCTCTCTCTCTCCCTCTCTCTCTCTCTCTCTCCATCTCTCTCTCTCTCTCTCTCTCTCTCTCTCTCTCTCTCTCTCTCTCTCTCTCTCTCTCTCTCTCTCTCTCTCTCTCTCTCTCTCTTTCTCTATCTCTCCCTCATTCACTACCTCTCTCTCTCCTCTCCTCTCCTCTCCTCTCCTCTCCTCTCCTCTCCTCTCCTCTCCTCTCCTCTCCTCTCCTCTCCTCTCCTCTCCTCTCCTCTCCTCTCATCTCCTCTCCTCTCCTCTCCTCTCCTCTCCTCTCCCTCTCCTCTCCTCTCTTCTCCTCCAGACCTCTGATCAAGATGGTTTTAATCTGGCGTAAGGATGGTGTTGTGGTCAGTACAGGGATACGTGACTTTGGCCGCAGGCTGACCATCAGCCTCCCAGCGGTCAGCGACAGTGGTTACTATGAATGTGAGGCCGCCCTCCGCAGCAGCAGTGTGCCACCGGTCAACGCAGGGGCCTACCTACATGTTCTAGGTACAGACACACAGACACACACACACACACACACACACACACACACACACACTCATTTGGGAGTTTCTCCACATGCTGGTTAGACTAGGTAGAGAACCCACCTATCAGTTCTCCAGCCAGTGATTATGTTTAGGTAATATAATTCTGTGTAGATGTCTAAAGTCTTCACGTC
>NW_028165408.1:0-47002 GCF_964263955.1 Coregonus lavaretus | reverse complement strand
AAATCAGGGGCAGAAAGAACAGGAGAAATACACAATAGCGCTTTTACAGAGTCAAAAGGCAGATTGACACTCAGCGGTCCACTCAAAGGACACTGAAGGACTGAGTAACGTAGTCATTGGGGCTACAACAGTTGAGAAATTCCTACAAAAATGTACGATGATAACCCGTCATGCCTAAGAATCTGCGTAATTCCCGTCGAGTGGCAGGGGCAGGAAACCGGGTGATAGCGTCCACCTTAGCGGTTACGGTACGCACCTGACCCCGCCCACACCTCTTTACCCAAAAAATGTAACAGTAGCCTTTCCAAACTCCCATTTGGCTAAGTTAAGGGTCAAAGAAGCGCTGGCCAAGCGTGCAAACACAGCCCTCAACGTGCTCATGCGATCCAAGCCAGGTTGTCGAATGAACAACCAGGTCATCAAGATATGCGGTACAATCAGGAACATCAACCCAATACAATATTTACCCAAACGTTGAAACGTGGCCGGGGGGCGTTCCTCATTCCAAAAGCCGTTACCGTGTACTGGCCAGAAACTGTCAGGGGTTACAAAAGCAGACACCTCAGAGGCACGAGGGGTTAAAAGGCACCTGCCAATAACCTTTTAACAAGTCAAGCTTAGTAACATACGCAGCCGATCCAATGGTGTCTATACAGTAGGAAGGTAAAGGGAATGAGTCGGGTATAGTAACATTATTCACTTTTCTGTAGTCAGTGCAAAACCTTGGAGTCCCGTCAGGCTTTGGAATCAGCAGACAGGGGGAACTCCAAGGACTGCCACTGGGGATTGCCATCTCATTTTCCACTAAATAAGTTACCTCTTTCATCATCCCTCCCCTCTTGGTTGAATTCACACGATAAGGGTGTTGTTTGATTGGCGCAGCGTCGCTTAACATTTTATATCATGTTTCAACACATTTGTACGACTGGGAACATCCTTAAAAAATCTGTGATTAGTAATTCAACATCAGCCCTCTGATCATTCAAATGCAACAAATGGGATTGGAGAGACGCTACCATCTCCGAATTACTTAAACGAGCACACTGCTCAGGAGTATTTCGCATCACCAAACCGTCCTCATCATTTACGGTGGAATACAGCAGGAGGACAGGCTGTAACACAAACAAAGATAAATTAAAATAACCAAATCCTCAAACAGCCAAACAAAAAGTGCCCTCTCTCTCAGCTGCCAGGACCGGAGCCACGCCCACCATCGTCAGCCGCAACTCAGCACACCTGTAATAACCAGAACAACCACTCTGAACCAAACACACGCTTCAAAGGACGATTGGGAGTAAGAAAAACATGTCACAGGTAACAGTTCCCCCCTGCTGTGTGACTCTGTGTTCCCCCCCTGCTGTGTGACTCTGTGTTCCCCCCCTGCTGTGTGACTCTGTGTCCCCCCTGCTGTGTGACTCTGTGTTCCCCCCTGCTGTGTGACTCTGTGTTCCCCCCCTGCTGTGTGACTCTGTGTTCCCCCCCTGCTGTGTGACTCTGTGTCCCCCCTGCTGTGTGACTCTGTGTTCCCCCCTGCTGTGTGACTCTGTGTTCCCCCCTGCTGTGTGACTCTGTGTTCCCCCCTGCTGTGTGACTCTGTGTTCCCCTCTGCTGTGTGACTCTGTGTTCCCCCCCTGCTGTGTGACTCTGTGTCCCCCCCTGCTGTGTGACTCTGTGTTCCCCTCTGCTGTGTGACTCTGTGTTCCCCCCCTGCTGTGTGACTCTGTGTTCCCCCCCTGCTGTGTGACTCTGTGTTCCCCCCCCTGCTGTGTGACTCTGTGTCCCCCCCTGCTGTGTGACTCTGTGTTCCCCCCCTGCTGTGTGACTCTGTGTTCCCCCCTGCTGTGTGACTCTGTGTTCCCCTCTGCTGTGTGACTCTGTGTTCCCCCCTGCTGTGTGACTCTGTGTTCCCCTCTGCTGTGTGACTCTGTGTTCCCCTCTGCTGTGTGACTCTGTGTTCCCCCCTGCTGTGTGACTCTGTGTTCCCCCCCTGCTGTGTGGTTCTGTGTTCCCCCCCTGCTGTGTGACTCTGTGTTCCCCCCTGCTGTGTGACTCTGTGTTCCCCCCCTGCTGTGTGACTCTGTGTCCCCCCCCCCCCCCCTGCTGTGTGACTCTGTGTTCCCCTCTGCTGTGTGACTCTGTGTTCCCCTCTGCTGTGTGACTCTGTGTTCCCCCCTGCTGTGTGGTTCTGTGTTCCCCCCCTGCTGTGTGACTCTGTGTTCCCCCCCTGCTGTGTGACTCTGTGTTCCCCCCTGCTGTGTGACTCTGTGTTCCCCCCTGCTGTGTGACTCTGTGTTCCCCCCCTGCTGTGTGACTCTGTGTTCCCCCCTGCTGTGTGGTTCTGTGTTCCCCCCTGCTGTGTGACTCTGTGTTCCCCCCTGCTGTGTGGTTCTGTGTTCCCCTCTGCTGTGTGACTCTGTGTTCCCCCCCTGCTGTGTGGTTCTATGTTCCCCCCCTGCTGTGTGACTCTGTGTTCCCCTCTGCTGTGTGGTTCTGTGTCCCCCCTCTGCTGTGTGACTCTGTGTCCCCCCCCCTGCTGTGTGACTCTGTGTCCCCCCCCCTGCTGTGTGACTCTGTGTTCCCCCCTGCTGTGTGACTCTGTGTTCCCCCTTGCTGTGTGACTCTGTGTCCCCCCCCCTGCTGTGTGACTCTGTGTCCCCCCCCCTGCTGTGTGACTCTGTGTTCCCCCCTGCTGTGTGACTCTGTGTTCCCCTCTGCTGTGTGGATCTGTGTCCCCCCTCTGCTGTGTGACTCTGTGTCCCACCCCCTCTGCTGTGTGACTCTGTGTCCCCCCCCCCAGCTGTGTGACTCTGTGTTCCCCCCCTCTGCTGTGTGACTCTGTGTTCCCCCCCTGCTGTGTGACTCTATGTTCCCCCCCTGCTGTGTGACTCTGTGTTCCCCCCTCTGCTGTGTGACTCTGTGTCCCCCCCTGCTGTGTGACTCTGTGTTCCCCCCCCTGCTGTGTGACTCTGTGTTCCCCCCCTGCTGTGTGACTCTGTGTCCCCCCCTGCTGTGTGACTCTGTGTTCCCCTCTGCTGTGTGACTCTGTGTTCCCCCCCTGCTGTGTGACTCTGTGTTCCCCCCTGCTGTGTGACTCTGTGTTCCCCCCCCTGCTGTGTGACTCTGTGTCCCCCCCTGCTGTGTGACTCTGTGTTCCCCCCCTGCTGTGTGACTCTGTGTTCCCCCCCCTGCTGTGTGACTCTGTGTCCCCCCTGCTGTGTGACTCTGTGTTCCCCCCCTGCTGTGTGACTCTGTGTTCCCCCCTGCTGTGTGACTCTGTGTTCCCCTCTGCTGTGTGACTCTGTGTTCCCCCCTGCTGTGTGACTCTGTGTTCCCCTCTGCTGTGTGACTCTGTGTTCCCCCCTGCTGTGTGACTCTGTGTTCCCCTCTGCTGTGTGACTCTGTGTTCCCCCCTGCTGTGTGACTCTGTGTTCCCCCCCTGCTGTGTGACTCTGTGTTCCCCCCTGCTGTGTGACTCTGTGTTCCTCCCCCCCTGCTGTGTGACTCTGTGTTCCCCCCTGCTGTGTGGTTCTGTGTTCCCCCTCTGCTGTGTGACTCTGTGTTCCCCCCTGCTGTGTGGTTCTGTGTTCCCCCCCTGCTGTGTGACTCTGTGTTCCTTCCTGTTGTGTGACTCTGTGTTCCCCCCTGCTGTGTGACTCTGTGTTCCCCCCTGCTGTGTGGTTCTGTGTTCCCCTCTGCTGTGTGACTCTGTGTTCCCCCCCTGCTGTGTGGTTCTGTGTTCCCCCCCTGCTGTGTGACTCTGTGTTCCCCCCTGCTGTGTGACTCTGTGTTCCCCTCTGCTGTGTGGTTCTGTGTCCCCCCTCTGCTGTGTGACTCTGTGTCCCCCCCCCTGCTGTGTGACTCTGTGTTCCCCCCTGCTGTGTGACTCTGTGTTCCCCTCTGCTGTGTGGATCTGTGTCCCCCCTCTGCTGTGTGACTCTGTGTCCCCCCCCCCTCTGCTGTGTGACTCTGTGTTCCCCCCCTGCTGTGTGACTCTATGTTCCCCTCTGCTGTGTGACTCTGTGTTCCCCCCCCCCCTGCTGTGTGACTCTGTGTTCCCCCCCCCCTCTGCTGTGTGACTCTGTGTTCCCCCCCTGCTGTGTGGCTCTGTGTTCCCCTCTGCTGTGTGACTCTGTGTCCCCCCCTGCTGTGTGACTCTGTGTTCCCCCCCCTGCTGTGTGACTCTATGTTCCCCTCTGCTGTGTGGTTCTGTGTTCCCCCCCCCCCTGCTGTGTGACTCTCTGTTCCCCTCTGCTGTGTGACCACGGTACTGAGAGACCAGGGTACAGAGAGACCAGGGTACTGAGAGACCAGGGTACTGAGAGACCAGGGTACTGAGAGACCAGACAGACTGTGAAACAATAACTATGTTTACCTTGTCTTCTCCCTGCACAGTGACACGGTGGCATTTGAATACGCTAGTTTAGGCTGTGCTATATGTTACTGTTCTGTTCTGCTGTGTAACTGACGGTTGACCTTATAATAATAATAATATGCCATTTAGCAGACGCTTTTATCCAAAGCGACTTACAGTCATGCGTGCATACATTCTTTTTATTTTTTTGTGTATGGGTGGTCCCGGGGATCGAACCCACTACCTTGGCGTTACAACCACCATGCTCTACCAGCTGAGCTACAGAGGACCACACCTCTAATCCACCCTTGCTGTTTTTTGAAATGTTGTATGTGTACCCTACCACGTTAGACGCCTTGTTTTACATGACACTGAGAGACAGTTTCTAGAGGCTCTGCTCACACTGGGCTTTAAGGGTACTGAGAGAGCTGACGGACACAGACAGTCTCTGACGCCAGAGCTAGTGTCTCATGTCTCTGGTGTTGATTACCTTGGCTTCTGCCCTGCCGAACGACATGACTGCCCTGTTTACATACACGTAATAGGAACAGTTTTGTTTTTTTAATCGGCGTAAAACATCCCACCGGTGGTTGACCTTCTAATACCACCTTGCTGTTTTGAAATAATGTTTTACATCTGTATGTTGCTAAGCCTTGCTGTTACGTGACTCTTAAGCACCTCGTCAGAGACCTCGTGGACAATAGCTTCTGGCTTCTGGCTTCTGGCTTCTGGCTTTGCTGGAAAAAGCAGAAGATAGGAGTGGAGTTTAACTACTGAACTATTGAACTGCTAAACTGAAACGTTTAATGACTGTAACCGTGTTGTAGGTACCTTGTCTCACCTTGTCTCACTGTGTAACCGTAGGTACCTTGTCTCACTGTGTAACTGTGCTGTAGGTACCTTGTCTCACTGTGTAACCGTAGGTACCTTGTCTCACTGCGTAACCGTAGGTACCTTGTCTCACTGTGTAACCGTGCTGTAGGTACCTTGTCTCACTGCGTAACCGTAGGTACCTTGTCTCACTGTGTAACCGTAGGTTCCTTGTCTCACTGTGTAACCGTGCTGTAGGTACCTTGTCTCACTGTGTAACCGTAGGTACCTTGTCTCACTGTGTAACCGTGCTGTAGGTACCTTGTCTCACTGCGTAACCGTAGGTACCTTGTCTCACTGTGTAACTGTAGGTACCTTGTCTCACTGTGTAACCGTAGGTATCTTGTCTCACTGTGTAACCGTAGGTACCTTGTCTCACCTTGTCTCACTGTGTAACTGTAGGTACCTTGTCTCACTGTGTAACCGTGTTGTAGGTACCTTGTCTCACTGTGTAACTGTAGGTACCTTGTCTCACTGTGTAACCGTAGGTACCTTGTCTCACTGTGTAACTGTAGGTACCTTGTCTCACTGTGTAACCGTAGGTACCTTGTCTCACTGTGTAACTGTAGGTACCTTGTCTCACTGTGTAACCGTAGGTACCTTGTCTCACTGTGTAACCGTAGGTACCTTGTCTCACTGTGTAACCGTAGGTACCTTGTCTCACTGTGTAACCGTAGGTACCTTGTCTCACTGTGTAACTGTAGGTACCTTGTCTCACCTTGTCTCACTGTGTAACCGTAGGTACCTTGTCTCACTGTGTAACTGTAGGTACCTTGTCTCACCTTGTCTCACTGTGTAACCGTAGGTACCTTGTCTCCCTGTGTAACCGTAGGTACCTTGTCTCACTGTAACCGTAGGCACCTTGTCTCACTGTGTAACCGTAGGTACCTTGTCTCACTGTGTAACCGTAGGTACCTTGTCTCCCTGTGTAACCGTAGGTACCTTGTCTCACTGTAACCGTAGGCACCTTGTCTCACTGTGTAACTGTAGGTACCTTGTCTCACTGTGTAACCGTAGGTACCTTGTCTCACTGTGTAACTGTAGGTACCTTGTCTCACTGTGTAACCGTAGGTACCATGTCTCACTGTGTAACTGTAGGTACCTTGTCTCACTGTGTAACCGTAGGTACCTTGTCTCACTGTGTAACCATGCTGTAGGTACCTTGTCTCACTGTGTAACCGTAGGTACCTTGTCTCACTGTGTAACTGTAGGTACCTTGTCTCACTGTGTAACCGTAGGTACCTTGTCTCACTGTGTAACCGTAGGTACCTTGTCTCACTGTGTAACTGTAGGTACCTTGTCTCACTGTGTAACCGTAGGTACCTTGTCTCACTGTGTAACCATGCTGTAGGTACCTTGTCTCACTGTGTAACCGTAGGTACCTTGTCTCACTGTGTAACTGTAGGTACCTTGTCTCACTGTGTAACCGTAGGTACCTTGTCTCACTGTGTAACTGTAGGTACCTTGTCTCACTGTGTAACTGTAGGTACCTTGTCTCACCTTGTCTCACTGTGTAACCGTAGGTACCTTATCTCACTGTGTAACTGTAGGTACCTTGTCTCACTGTGTAACCGTAGGTACCTTGTCTCACTGTGTAACTGTAGGTACCTTGTCTCACTGTGTAACCGTAGGTACCTTGTCTCACTGTGTAACCGTAGGTACCTTGTCTCACTGTGTAACCGTAGGTACCTTGTCTCACTGTGTAACTGTAGGTACCTTGTCTCACTGTGTAACCGTAGGTACCTTGTCTCACTGTGTAACCGTAGGTACATTGTCTCACTGTGTAACTGTAGGTACCTTGTCTCACTGTGTAACCTTAGGTACCTTGTCTCACTGTGTAACCGTAGGTACCTTGTCTCACGGTGTAACCGTAGGTAACTTGTCTCACTGTGTAACTGTAGGTACCTTGTCTCACTGTGTAACCGTAGGTACCTTGTCTCAAGGTGTAACCGTAGGTACCTTGTCTCACTGTGTAACCGTAATAATATAATAATAATATGCCATTTAGCAGACGCTTTTATCCAAAGCGACTTACAGTCATGCGTGCATTAACCGTAGGTACCTTGTCTCACTGTGTAACCGTAGGTACCTTGTCTCACTGTGTAACCGTAGGTACCTTGTCTCACTGTGTAACTGTAGGTACCTTGTCTCACTGTGTAACCGTAGGTACCTTGTCTCACTGTGTAACCGTAATAATATAATAATAATATGCCATTTAGCAGACGCTTTTATCCAAAGCGACTTACAGTCATGCGTGCATTAACCGTAGGTATCTTGTCTCACTGTGTAACCATAGGTACCTTGTCTCACTGTGTAACCGTAGGTACCTTGTCTCACTGTGTAACCGTAGGTACCTTGTCTCACTGTGTAACCGTAGGTACCTTGTCTCACTGTGTAACCGTAGGTACCTTGTCTCACTGTGTAACCGTAGGTACCTTGTCTCACTGTGTAACCGTAGGTACCTTGTCTCACTGTGTAACTGTAGGTACCTTGTCTCACCTTGTCTCACTGTGTAACCGTAGGTACCTTGTCTCACTGTGTAACTGTAGGTACCTTGTCTCACCTTGTCTCACTGTGTAACCGTAGGTACCTTGTCTCCCTGTGTAACCGTAGGTACCTTGTCTCACTGTAACCGTAGGCACCTTGTCTCACTGTGTAACCGTAGGTACCTTGTCTCACTGTGTAACCGTAGGTACCTTGTCTCCCTGTGTAACCGTAGGTACCTTGTCTCACTGTAACCGTAGGTACCTTGTCTCACTGTGTAACCGTAGGTAACTTGTCTCACTGTGTAACTGTAGGTACCTTGTCTCACTGTGTAACCGTAGGTACCTTGTCTCACTGTGTAACCGTAGGTACCTTGTCTCACTGTGTAACTGTAGGTACCTTGTCTCACTGTGTAACTGTAGGTACCTTGTCTCACTGTGCAACTGTAGGTACCTTGTCTCACTGTGTAACCGTAGGTACCTTGTCTCACTGTGTAACCATGCTGTAGGTACCTTGTCTCACTGTGTAACCGTAGGTACCTTGTCTCACTGTGTAACTGTAGGTACCTTGTCTCACTGTGTAACCGTAGGTACCTTGTCTCACTGTGTAACTGTAGGTACCTTGTCTCACTGTGTAACCGTAGGTACCTTGTCTCACTGTGTAACCGTAGGTACCTTGTCTCACTGTGTAACCGTAGGTACCTTGTCTCACTGTGTAACTGTAGGTACCTTGTCTCACCTTGTCTCACTGTGTAACCGTAGGTACCTTGTCTCCCTGTGTAACCGTAGGTACCTTGTCTCACTGTAACCGTAGGCACCTTGTCTCACTGTGTAACCGTAGGTACCTTGTCTCACTGTGTAACCGTAGGTACCTTGTCTCCCTGTGTAACCGTAGGTACCTTGTCTCACTGTAACCGTAGGCACCTTGTCTCACTGTGTAACTGTAGGTACCTTGTCTCACTGTGTAACCGTAGGTATCTTGTCTCACTGTGTAACTGTAGGTACCTTGTCTCACTGTGTAACCGTAGGTACCATGTCCAACTGTGTAACTGTAGGTACCTTGTCTCACTGTGTAACCGTAGGTACCTTGTCTCACTGTGTAACCATGCTGTAGGTACCTTGTCTCACTGTGTAACCGTAGGTACCTTGTCTCACTGTGTAACTGTAGGTACCTTGTCTCACTGTGTAACCGTAGGTACCTTGTCTCACTGTGTAACCGTAGGTACCTTGTCTCACTGTGTAACTGTAGGTACCTTGTCTCACTGTGTAACCGTAGGTACCTTGTCTCACTGTGTAACCATGCTGTAGGTACCTTGTCTCACTGTGTAACCGTAGGTACCTTGTCTCACTGTGTAACTGTAGGTACCTTGTCTCACTGTGTAACCGTAGGTACCTTGTCTCACTGTGTAACCGTAGGTACCTTGTCTCACTGTGTAACTGTAGGTACCTTGTCTCACTGTGTAACTGTAGGTACCTTGTCTCACCTTGTCTCACTGTGTAACCGTAGGTACCTTATCTCACTGTGTAACTGTAGGTACCTTGTCTCACTGTGTAACCGTAGGTACCTTGTCTCACTGTGTAACTGTAGGTACCTTGTCTCACTGTGTAACCGTAGGTACCTTGTCTCACTGTGTAACCGTAGGTACCTTGTCTCACTGTGTAACCGTAGGTACCTTGTCTCACTGTGTAACTGTAGGTACCTTGTCTCACTGTGTAACCGTAGGTACCTTGTCTCACTGTGTAACCGTAGGTACCTTGTCTCACTGTGTAACTGTAGGTACCTTGTCTCACTGTGTAACCTTAGGTACCTTGTCTCACTGTGTAACCGTAGGTACCTTGTCTCACGGTGTAACCGTAGGTAACTTGTCTCACTGTGTAACTGTAGGTACCTTGTCTCACTGTGTAACCGTAGGTACCTTGTCTCACTGTGTAACCGTAGGTACCTTGTCTCACTGTGTAACCGTAATAATATAATAATAATATGCCATTTAGCAGACGCTTTTATCCAAAGCGACTTACAGTCATGCGTGCATTAACCGTAGGTACCTTGTCTCACTGTGTAACCGTAGGTACCTTGTCTCACTGTGTAACCGTAGGTACCTTGTCTCACTGTGTAACTGTAGGTACCTTGTCTCACTGTGTAACCGTAGGTACCTTGTCTCACTGTGTAACCGTAATAATATAATAATAATATGCCATTTAGCAGACGCTTTTATCCAAAGCGACTTACAGTCATGCGTGCATTAACCGTAGGTATCTTGTCTCACTGTGTAACCGTAGGTACCTTGTCTCACTGTGTAACCGTAGGTACCTTGTCTCACTGTGTAACCGTAGGTACCTTGTCTCACTGTGTAACCGTAGGTACCTTGTCTCACTGTGTAACCGTAGGTACCTTGTCTCACTGTGTAACCGTAGGTACCTTGTCTCACTGTGTAACCGTAGGTACCTTGTCTCACTGTGTAACTGTAGGTACCTTGTCTCACCTTGTCTCACTGTGTAACCGTAGGTACCTTGTCTCACTGTGTAACTGTAGGTACCTTGTCTCACCTTGTCTCACTGTGTAACCGTAGGTACCTTGTCTCCCTGTGTAACCGTAGGTACCTTGTCTCACTGTAACCGTAGGCACCTTGTCTCACTGTGTAACCGTAGGTACCTTGTCTCACTGTGTAACCGTAGGTACCTTGTCTCCCTGTGTAACCGTAGGTACCTTGTCTCACTGTAACCGTAGGTACCTTGTCTCACTGTGTAACCGTAGGTACCTTGTCTCACTGTGTAACCGTAGGTACCTTGTCTCACTGTGTAACCGTAGGTACCTTGTCTCACTGTGTAACCGTAGGTACCTTGTCTCACTGTGTAACTGTAGGTACCTTGTCTCACTGTGTAACTGTAGGTACCTTGTCTCACTGTGCAACTGTAGGTACCTTGTCTCACTGTGTAACCGTAGGTACCTTGTCTCACTGTGTAACCATGCTGTAGGTACCTTGTCTCACTGTGTAACCGTAGGTACCTTGTCTCACTGTGTAACTGTAGGTACCTTGTCTCACTGTGTAACCGTAGGTACCTTGTCTCACTGTGTAACTGTAGGTACCTTGTCTCACTGTGTAACCGTAGGTACCTTGTCTCACTGTGTAACCGTAGGTACCTTGTCTCACTGTGTAACCGTAGGTACCTTGTCTCACTGTGTAACTGTAGGTACCTTGTCTCACTGTGTAACCGTGCTGTAGGTACCTTGTCTCACTGTGTAACCGTAGGTACCTTATCTCACTGTGTAACTGTAGGTACCTTGTCTCACTGTGTAACCGTAGGTACCTTGTCTCACTGTGTAACTGTAGGTACCTTGTCTCACTGTGTAACCGTAGGTACCTTGTCTCCCTGTGTAACCGTAGGTACCTTGTCTCACTGTAACCGTAGGCACCTTGTCTCACTGTGTAACTGTAGGTACCTTGTCTCACTGTGTAACCGTAGGTACCTTGTCTCACTGTGTAACTGTAGGTACCTTGTCTCACTGTGTAACCGTAGGTACCATGTCTCACTGTGTAACTGTAGGTACCTTGTCTCACTGTGTAACCGTAGGTACCTTGTCTCACTGTGTAACCATGCTGTAGGTACCTTGTCTCACTGTGTAACCGTAGGTACCTTGTCTCACTGTGTAACTGTAGGTACCTTGTCTCACTGTGTAACCGTAGGTACCTTGTCTCACTGTGTAACCGTAGGTACCTTGTCTCACTGTGTAACTGTAGGTACCTTGTCTCACTGTGTAACCGTAGGTACCTTGTCTCACTGTGTAACCATGCTGTAGGTACCTTGTCTCACTGTGTAACCGTAGGTGCCTTGTCTCACTGTGTAACTGTAGGTACCTTGTCTCACTGTGTAACCGTAGGTACCTTGTCTCACTGTGTAACTGTAGGTACCTTGTCTCACTGTGTAACTGTAGGTACCTTGTCTCACCTTGTCTCACTGTGTAACCGTAGGTACCTTATCTCACTGTGTAACTGTAGGTACCTTGTCTCACTGTGTAACCGTAGGTACCTTGTCTCACTGTGTAACTGTAGGTACCTTGTCTCACTGTGTAACCGTAGGTACCTTGTCTCACTGTGTAACCGTAGGTACCTTGTCTCACTGTGTAACCGTAGGTACCTTGTCTCACTGTGTAACTGTAGGTACCTTGTCTCACTGTGTAACCGTAGGTACCTTGTCTCACTGTGTAACCGTAGGTACCTTGTCTCACTGTGTAACTGTAGGTACCTTGTCTCACTGTGTAACCTTAGGTACCTTGTCTCACTGTGTAACCGTAGGTACCTTGTCTCACGGTGTAACCGTAGGTAACTTGTCTCACTGTGTAACTGTAGGTACCTTGTCTCACTGTGTAACCGTAGGTACCTTGTCTCACTGTGTAACCGTAGGTACCTTGTCTCACTGTGTAACCGTAATAATATAATAATAATATGCCATTTAGCAGACGCTTTTATCCAAAGCGACTTACAGTCATGCGTGCATTAACCGTAGGTACCTTGTCTCACTGTGTAACCGTAGGTACCTTGTCTCACTGTGTAACCATAGGTACCTTGTCTCACTGTGTAACTGTAGGTACCTTGTTTCACTGTGTAACCGTAGGTACCTTGTCTCACTGTGTAACCGTAATAATATAATAATAATATGCCATTTAGCAGACGCTTTTATCCAAAGCGACTTACAGTCATGCGTGCATTAACCGTAGGTATCTTGTCTCACTGTGTAACCGTAGGTACCTTGTCTCACTGTGTAACCGTAGGTACCTTGTCTCACTGTGTAACCGTAGGTACCTTGTCTCACTGTGTAACCGTAGGTACCTTGTCTCACTGTGTAACCGTAGGTACCTTGTCTCACTGTGTAACCGTAGGTACCTTGTCTCACTGTGTAACCGTAGGTACCTTGTCTCACTGTGTAACTGTAGGTACCTTGTCTCACCTTGTCTCACTGTGTAACCGTAGGTACCTTGTCTCACTGTGTAACTGTAGGTACCTTGTCTCACCTTGTCTCACTGTGTAACCGTAGGTACCTTGTCTCCCTGTGTAACCGTAGGTACCTTGTCTCACTGTAACCGTAGGCACCTTGTCTCACTGTGTAACCGTAGGTACCTTGTCTCACTGTGTAACCGTAGGTACCTTGTCTCCCTGTGTAACCGTAGGTACCTTGTCTCACTGTAACCGTAGGTACCTTGTCTCACTGTGTAACCGTAGGTACCTTGTCTCACTGTGTAACTGTAGGTACCTTGTCTCACTGTGTAACCGTAGGTACCTTGTCTCACTGTGTAACCGTAGGTACCTTGTCTCACTGTGTAACTGTAGGTACCTTGTCTCACTGTGTAACTGTAGGTACCTTGTCTCACTGTGCAACTGTAGGTACCTTGTCTCACTGTGTAACCGTAGGTACCTTGTCTCACTGTGTAACCATGCTCTAGGTACCTTGTCTCACTGTGTAACCGTAGGTACCTTGTCTCACTGTGTAACTGTAGGTACCTTGTCTCACTGTGTAACCGTAGGTACCTTGTCTCACTGTGTAACTGTAGGTACCTTGTCTCACTGTGTAACCGTAGGTACCTTGTCTCACTGTGTAACCGTAGGTACCTTGTCTCACTGTGTAACCGTAGGTACCTTGTCTCACTGTGTAACTGTAGGTACCTTGTCTCACCTTGTCTCACTGTGTAACCGTAGGTACCTTGTCTCCCTGTGTAACCGTAGGTACCTTGTCTCACTGTAACCGTAGGCACCTTGTCTCACTGTGTAACCGTAGGTACCTTGTCTCACTGTGTAACCGTAGGTACCTTGTCTCCCTGTGTTACCGTAGGTACCTTGTCTCACTGTAACCGTAGGCACCTTGTCTCACTGTGTAACTGTAGGTACCTTGTCTCACTGTGTAACCGTAGGTACCTTGTCTCACTGTGTAACTGTAGGTACCTTGTCTCACTGTGTAACCGTAGGTACCATGTCTCACTGTGTAACTGTAGGTACCTTGTCTCACTGTGTAACCGTAGGTACCTTGTCTCACTGTGTAACCATGCTGTAGGTACCTTGTCTCACTGTGTAACCGTAGGTACCTTGTCTCACTGTGTAACTGTAGGTACCTTGTCTCACTGTGTAACCGTAGGTACCTTGTCTCACAGTGTAACCGTAGGTACCTTGTCTCACTGTGTAACTGTAGGTACCTTGTCTCACTGTGTAACCGTAGGTACCTTGTCTCACTGTGTAACCATGCTGTAGGTACCTTGTCTCACTGTGTAACCGTAGGTACCTTGTCTCACTGTGTAACTGTAGGTACCTTGTCTCACTGTGTAACCGTAGGTACCTTGTCTCACTGTGTAACCGTAGGTACCTTGTCTCACTGTGTAACTGTAGGTACCTTGTCTCACTGTGTAACTGTAGGTACCTTGTCTCACCTTGTCTCACTGTGTAACCGTAGGTACCTTATCTCACTGTGTAACTGTAGGTACCTTGTCTCACTGTGTAACCGTAGGTACCTTGTCTCACTGTGTAACTGTAGGTACCTTGTCTCACTGTGTAACCGTAGGTACCTTGTCTCACTGTGTAACCGTAGGTACCTTGTCTCACTGTGTAACCGTAGGTACCTTGTCTCACTGTGTAACTGTAGGTACCTTGTCTCACTGTGTAACCGTAGGTACCTTGTCTCACTGTGTAACCGTAGGTACCTTGTCTCACTGTGTAACTGTAGGTACCTTGTCTCACTGTGTAACCTTAGGTACCTTGTCTCACTGTGTAACCGTAGGTACCTTGTCTCACGGTGTAACCGTAGGTAACTTGTCTCACTGTGTAACTGTAGGTACCTTGTCTCACTGTGTAACCGTAGGTACCTTGTCTCACTGTGTAACCGTAGGTACCTTGTCTCACTGTGTAACCGTAATAATATAATAATAATATGCCATTTAGCAGACGCTTTTATCCAAAGCGACTTACAGTCATGCGTGCATTAACCGTAGGTACCTTGTCTCACTGTGTAACCGTAGGTACCTTGTCTCACTGTGTAACCGTAGGTACCTTGTCTCACTGTGTAACTGTAGGTACCTTGTCTCACTGTGTAACCGTAGGTACCTTGTCTCACTGTGTAACCGTAATAATATAATAATAATATGCCATTTAGCAGACGCTTTTATCCAAAGCGACTTACAGTCATGCGTGCATTAACCGTAGGTATCTTGTCTCACTGTGTAACCGTAGGTACCTTGTCTCACTGTGTAACCGTAGGTACCTTGTCTCACTGTGTAACCGTAGGTACCTTGTCTCACTGTGTAACCGTAGGTACCTTGTCTCACTGTGTAACCGTAGGTACCTTGTCTCACTGTGTAACCGTAGGTACCTTGTCTCACTGTGTAACCGTAGGTACCTTGTCTCACTGTGTAACCGTAGGTACCTTGTCTCACCTTGTCTCACTGTGTAACCGTAGGTACCTTGTCTCACTGTGTAACTGTAGGTACCTTGTCTCACCTTGTCTCACTGTGTAACCGTAGGTACCTTGTCTCCCTGTGTAACCGTAGGTACCTTGTCTCACTGTAACCGTAGGCACCTTGTCTCACTGTGTAACCGTAGGTACCTTGTCTCACTGTGTAACCGTAGGTACCTTGTCTCCCTGTGTAACCGTAGGTACCTTGTCTCACTGTAACCGTAGGTACCTTGTCTCACTGTGTAACCGTAGGTACCTTGTCTCACTGTGTAACTGTAGGTACCTTGTCTCACTGTGTAACCGTAGGTACCTTGTCTCACTGTGTAACCGTAGGTACCTTGTCTCACTGTGTAACTGTAGGTACCTTGTCTCACTGTGTAACTGTAGGTACCTTGTCTCACTGTGCAACTGTAGGTACCTTGTCTCACTGTGTAACCGTAGGTACCTTGTCTCACTGTGTAACCATGCTGTAGGTACCTTGTCTCACTGTGTAACCGTAGGTACCTTGTCTCACTGTGTAACTGTAGGTACCTTGTCTCACTGTGTAACCGTAGGTACCTTGTCTCACTGTGTAACTGTAGGTACCTTGTCTCACTGTGTAACCGTAGGTACCTTGTCTCACTGTGTAACCGTAGGTACCTTGTCTCACTGTGTAACCGTAGGTACCTTGTCTCACTGTGTAACTGTAGGTACCTTGTCTCACTGTGTAACCGTGCCGTAGGTACCTTATCTCACTGTGTAACTGTAGGTACCTTGTCTCACTGTGTAACCGTAGGTACCTTGTCTCACTGTGTAACTGTAGGTACCTTGTCTCACTGTGTAACCGTAGGTACCTTGTCTCACTGTGTAACCGTAGGTACTAGGTACCTTGTCTCACTGTGTAACTGTAGGTACCTTGTCTCACTGTGTAACTGTAGGTACCTTGTCTCACTGTGTAACTGTAGGTACCTTGTCTCACTGTGTAACTGTAGGTACCTTGTCTCACTGTGTAACTGTAGGTACCTTGTCTCACTGTGTAACCGTAGGTACCTTGTCTCACTGTGTAACTGTAGGTACCTTGTCTCACTGTGTAACCGTAGGCACCTTGTCTCACTGTGTACTAGGGTCTACCGTAGGCCTCCTGTAGCTCAGTTGGTAGAGCGTGGCGCTTGCAACGCCAGGGTTGTGGGTTCGATTCCCACGGGGGGCCAGTATGAAAAATGTATGCACTCACTAACTGTAAGTCGCTCTGGATAAGAGCGTCTGCTAAATGACTAAAATGTACTAGGGTCTACAGTAGGACTCCATGTGGACTAGGGTCTACTGTAGGACTCCATGTGGACTAGGGTCTACTGTAGGACTGTATGTGGACTAGGGTCTACTGTAGGACTGTATGTGGACTAGGGTCTACTGTAGGACTCCATGTGGACTAGGGTCTACTGTAGGACTGTATGTGGACTAGGGTCTACTGTAGGACTGTATGTGGACTAGGGTCTACTGTAGGACTCCATGTGGACTAGGGTCTACTGTAGGACTGTATGTGGACTAGGGTCTACAGTAGGACTCCATGTGGACTAGGGTCTACCGTAGGACTGTATGTGGACTAGGGTCTACTGTAGGACTGTATGTGGACTAGGGTCTACTGTAGGACTCCATGTGGACTAGGGTCTACTGTAGGACTCCATGTGGACTAGGGTCTACTGTATGACTGTATGTGGACTAGGGTCTACTGTAGGAGGACTAGGGTCTACTGTAGGACTCCATGTGGACTAGGGTCTACAGTAGGACTCCATGTTGACTAGGGTCTACTGTAGGACTGTATGTGGACTAGGGTCTACTGTAGGACTCCATGTGGACTAGGGTCTACTGTAGGACTGTATGTGGACTAGGGTCTACTGTAGCACTCCATGTGGACTAGGGTCTACTGTAGGACTCCATGTGGACTAGGGTCTACTGTAGGACTGTATGTGGACTAGGGTCTACTGTAGGACTGTATGTGGGCTAGGGTCTACTGTAGGAGGACTAGGGTCTACTGTAGGACTGTATGTGGACTAGGGTCTACTGTAGGACTGTATGTGGACTAGGGTCTACTGTAGGACTCCATGTGGACTAGGGTCTACTGTAGGACTCCATGTGGACTAGGGTCTACAATAGGACTGTATGTGGACTAGGGTCTACAGTAGGACTGTATGTGGACTAGGGTCTACAATAGGACTGTATGTGGACTAGGGTCTACAGTAGGACTCCATGTGGACTAGGGTCTACAGTAGGACTGTATGTGGACTAGGGTCTACTGTAGGACTGTATGTGGACTAGGGTCTACTGTAGGACTCCATGTGGACTAGGGTCTACTGTAGGACTGTATGTGGACTAGGGTCTACTGTAGGACTGTATGTGGACTAGGGTCTACAGTAGGACTGTATGTGGACTAGGGTCTACTGTAGGACTCCATGTGGACTAGGGTCTACAGTAGGACTCCATGTGGACTAGGGTCTACTGTAGGACTGTATGTGGACTAGGGTCTACAGTAGGACTGTATGTGGACTAGGGTCTACTGTAGGACTGTATGTGGACTAGGGTCTACTGTAGGACTGTATGTGGACTAGGGTCTACTGTAGGACTGTATGTGGACTAGGGTCTACTGTAGGACTCCATGTGGACTAGGGTCTACTGTAGGACTGTATGTGGACTAGGGTCTACTGTAGGACTCCATGTGGACTAGGGTCTACTGTAGGACTCCATGTGGACTAGGGTCTACTGTAGCACTCCATGTGGACTAGGGTCTACTGTAGGACTGTATGTGGACTAGGGTCTACTGTAGGACTCCATGTGGACTAGGGTCTACTGTAGGACTGTATGTGGACTAGGGTCTACAGTAGGACTCCATGTGGACTAGGGTCTACCGTAGGACTGTATGTGGACTAGGGTCTACTGTAGGACTGTATGTGGACTAGGGTCTACTGTAGGACTCCATGTGGACTAGGGTCTACCGTAGGACTGTATGTGGACTAGGGTCTACCGTAGGACTGTATGTGGACTAGGGTCTACTGTAGGACTGTATGTGGACTAGGGTCTACAGTAGGACTGTATGTGGACTAGGGTCTACTGTAGGACTGTATGTGGACTAGGGTCTACTGTAGGACTGTATGTGGACTAGGGTCTACTGTAGGACTGTATGTGGACTAGGGTCTACTGTTTATTTGTACACCTCTTTGTCACGTGTCTTCTTGACTGTTTGTTTATTTGTGAGAGGACAAAGCTTAGTTATTTATTCTATAAATGTATGTATTTAACATAAAGTAGGTCTCCGTATTTGTTAACGTTTGAGTTCAATCCATAATCTCCATCCCAAGGCACAATAAAATAGATTTACATCTGCGTTATTTAAATAATGAGCTTCAAGAAAAACGAGCCTCAAGACTACAGACGTTTTACCGTCCCGCAACACATGAAAATATCACGTTTCCACCGGTGTTTTTGTTCTTGAATTTTATTTATTAATGATTTCAATTTTTCATAAGAACTTGGTACAAAAACAAAAAGTGAGGCTACTCTTAACCATTTACCAACTTCCATCAATCAACTTTTTAAATGCATCACCACCAAGATAAAACGACATTGGCACAGACGTTCCTATACACACTATCCACTGGACAGCCCCCCCCTTATCATCAATGCCAAAGGAGAAAAAAAAAACACTACTTCAACAGCCAAAAGACATTTCCATGTAATAAGTGTTCATCTTCTCTCCTGGTTTTGTTCCTCTTCCTCCTCATGGCAGAAGAACACATTGAACATCGGCCAGCTCATAACTATGCATCATTGGAAAACGATAGAAAAACACTCCAATGTTTATTTTTTATTTATTTTTGTTCATCGTTTGATAAAATAATATAAAAAAGAAAAATAAAGGAAAAAAACCTAAATCTGCATTTGTTCAAACGTTGTGTCTTGAGTGTATTAAAATATATCTGTATTAAGCGCCGCACAGTTTCTCCCGGAGGATTCTGGGTGATGTAGTCTGGGGAAACCTCTTGAGAGGGGGATAATGGATGAAGGGCACACAGTGGAGGTGGTAAAAGCTGCTTCACTAACCTCTGATCTGGAGTCAGTTAAGTTTGTTTTTATTCTGTATTCTCCTAATGTTAAAGTTAGGATGAGCTGATTCTAGATCTGTGGAGTTTTTTTTGGGGGGGGGCAACTTCTACCTTGATGTGACATGGAGCACTGATATGGTACGAGTCTTCTAGTCCCCCTCTCTTTTGGGGATTTGATTCCCATCAGAGTGGTATGCTGTACGCTGGGCAGATGCCCGTCTCTGTCTCTGTCGTGGTCTGTCGGTGCTATTCCATGTGGGGAAGAGGCAGAGCTCATGATATGCACTGAATGTTAGACGAGACAAGACTTGGGAATGGTAAAAGCCCTATTAGATAGACAGCCCATACAAACTACTGCTCGGGTTTCAGTTGCACCTTATATAGGATCTTCCATTTTTGTTGGTTTGCGAAAGGCAAACTTGGTGTTGATGTCCTCAGTGTGTGTGTGAGGCTTGGGGTATTGATGTCCTTAGTGTGTATGTGTGAGGCTTGGGGTATTGATGTCCTCAGTGTGTGTGAGGCTTGGTGTTGATGTCCTCAGTGTGTGTGAGGCTTGGTGTTGATGTCCTTAGTGTGTGTGTGAGGCTTGGTGTTGATGTCCTTAGTGTGTATGTGTGTGGCTTGGTGTTGATGTCCTCAGTGTGTGTGAGGCTTGGGGTATTGATGTCCTCAGTGTGTGTGTGAGGCTTGGGGTTGATGTCCTCAGTGTGTGTGAGGCTTGGTGTTGATGTCCTCAGTGTGTGTGTGAGGCTTGGGGTATTGATGTCCTCAGTGTGTGTGTGAGGCTTGGGGTTGATGTCCTCAGTGTGTGTGAGGCTTGGTGTTGATGTCCTCAGTGTGTGTGTGAGGCTTGGGGTATTGATGTCCTCAGTGTGTGTGTGAGGCTTGGTGTTGATGTCCTCAGTGTGTGTGAGGCTTGGTATTGATGTCCTCAGTGTGTGTGTGGCTTGGTGTTGATGTCCTCAGTGTGTGTGAGGCTTGGGGTATTGATGAGTTGGACCGGTCCTCTCTATGACTCTAGTTCTGTCAACTACTCAGGTCCAAAGTGTGCTACACTACTACGTCATTGAGTCCTGTCCGGGTCAGGATCCGTGTAGCAAACAAGTCTTCTTGATATGAATTAGTATGATGACCTCCTAATTATTGCGTTTTCCTCTCATTTGAGCAGTTTGGTTAATATGTTGTCCTCTCTTTTGAGAATGATATATTTTGTCTTGATTCCCATTTTTTTGTTCCTCAGTGTGTAATTGTAGAATAGAGGGATCCCACAACACAGCATTGATTTGATCAACAGAAACGCATCATGATAATAGTTAAATCGAATAGAAATGTGTCAACACCTTTAGGACCCACCTCGTGACAGCGGGAAGTCTAACTAGAGATCAACACTAAACTGTTGCAGAATGATATGACTGTTCTCCTCCCCGTCCCAGGTGACTGGTGTTTGATTGTTTACAAAATGATATAAGATGAAGAAACCCTGGTTGTATCTAGTTGTTCTTGAGGCAGTGTTCATTTGTACCGTCTAGCAGACTAGAAACAGTTCATTTGTACCGTCTAGCTTACTAGAAACAGTTCATTTGTACCGTCTAGCAGACTAGAAACAGTTCATTTGTACCGTCTAGCACACTAGAAACAGTTCATTTGTACCGTCTATCACACTAGAAACTGTTCATTTGTACCGTCTAGCACACTAGAAACAGTTCATTTGTACCGTCTAGCAGACTAGAAACAGTTCATTTGTACCGTCTAGCACACTAGAAACAGTTCATTTGTACCGTCTAGCTCACTAGAAACAGTTCATTTGTACCGTCTAGCACACTAGAAACAGTTCATTTGTACCGTCTAGCACACTAGAAACAGTTCATTTGTACCGTCTAGCAGACTAGAAACAGTTCATTTGTGCAGACTAGAAACAGTTCATTTGTACCGTCTAGCAGACTAGAAACAGTTCATTTGTACCGTCTAGCAGACTAGAAACAGTTCATTTGTACCGTCTAGCACACTAGAAACAGTTCATTTGTACCGTCTAGCAGACTAGAAACAGTTCATTTGTACCGTCTAGCACACTAGAAACAGTTCATTTGTACCGTCTAGCTCACTAGAAACAGTTCATTTGTACCGTCTAGCACACTAGAAACAGTTCATTTGTACCGTCTAGCTCACTAGAAACAGTTCATTTGTACCGTCTAGCAGACTAGAAACAGTTCAAATCAGCAGGCTCTTCAACTGTCAAATGTCAAGTCATCATAATGAACAACATCACACAACTAGAGATAAAAACCGAATAGTGTGAAAGTGACAAAATAGAAAACCTATAAAAATCAGGCAGGGGTAAAAAAAGCATGCCAGACATATATATTTGATACGTACACAGGAGTTCCCAGTACTAAATGTAATGGTTTATATCTGATACATACACAGGAGTTCCCAGTACTAAATGTAATGGGTTTTTGGCATATTTTCTATAGTGGTGAAAAGAAGGAGATTCAAATGGTTGGATCGCACAATTACAGGACAGTTCAAAATGGCCGCTTTTGAGTACAGCTGGGGGGAGCAGGAACATGTTGTTGTTGTTGTTGTTGTTGTTGTTGTTGTTGTTGTCCAGTAACAGTAACATAGAGACGGACCTGGGATAACAACACAACTTCTATACAGCGATAGATCCTTCCATCAATACTCCTCAACACTCAGTAACTCGGTAATCAACAGCATGAAAAATACTCAACTCTCCTCTAGAAATGCTAAATTCTGTAGTCATCTTAAATACTTTTTATTTTATTTTAACTCCTTTAACTCTATACTAATACTGGGAAAAAATGTGATTCTCTGTTTTTTTTGTTTTGAAGGCTTGTACGCTTTTCCGTACATACACAATGAAATCTTCTCCCCACCTTTCACCTCACTCACCTGATAATCATGGCAAATATTGTTCAGAGACCTACTCCAACATAGCAGTAGAGTCCTTTAGTTCCACTTCTTCTTCATTCCTTCCATTGTTCATTTGTAACTAACTACGCTATCGTTGTCTCTCTCTATCTATATATGCACAACAATTATTATACCAGGTTTTTTTTTTTTTTTTTTTTATCTGAACGATTTTTCGGCCACACAGAAAATACCTATTTCAGTTGCAGCACTGTGATCTAACTTCTTATAGTCGTAATAAATACATTAAGGCCAAGAAACATTAATAATAAATAAAATAAAAAACTATAAATAAAATAAATCTCGTAAGCACTGTAGGTGTTGGGTTTAAAAAATACTTGTAATGAAATGCAGTGAAAGGAAGATGTTTCAGTTCTTCCCCCTCCACAACAACTCTCCAACCACGTGGTTCACTAATATTCAATGGTTTCGATGGCGTCTCAGACGACTTCTTCCAAAAAAAAAAATAGTTGTCTCAACGTTTTCTGTGAGGTGTCCTGCCATTCCGCAGGTGGCCACGTGGCATGGATGCTTCTGCTGAGGCACCCTATTCCCTATATAGTGCACTACTTTAGACCAGAGAATGGCACCCTATTCCCTATATAGTGCACTACTTTAGACCAGAGAATGGCACCCTATTCCCTATATAGTGCACTACTTTAGACCAGAGAATGGCACCCTATTCCCTATATAGTGCACTACTTTAGACCAGGGCTCTGACGCCAAATGGACACGTCTTCGAAACTGTCCCCCCCATGGGGGTCCTGGTTAAAAGCAATGCACTATATAGGGGATAAAGTGCCATTTTGGTGGCGCACCCTTTGAACTGTGAACTGTGCCCCCTGGTGGGCTGGAATGGTGCTACAAGAGCTCAGTTGTTGCCCCGGGTCTGGCTCTGAGACTGTGGCACGGCCAGACTCTTCTGCTGCAGTAGCATAGACGGTCCAGCAGGGGGCGCTGTGTGTGCGTTGGGGCTGCCGGAGGGTTTGATCCAGGGCAGGGAGAGCAGGGACGCTCCGGTGGTGGTGGTGGTGGCTGTCATGGTAACCTGGATCATCTGGTCTCTTTGGATCAGACGAATCAGAGCCTTGAGACGCTCCAGGGAGGACTGGGTGTCCCTCTGCTGACCAATCAGACGCTCCCGCACGTCCATCACCTTCTGCTGGGACAGAGACACAGAAACATAAACATTTCTAAGTACCGTGGAAGACTTCTGGCTAGTTAGTAGTAGTATACTTCACTGTTGAGATCCTTCTGGCTAGTTAGTAGTAGTATACTTCACTGTTGAGATCCTTCTGGCTAGTTAGTAGTAGTATAATTCACTGTTGAGATCCTTCTGGCTAGTTAGTAGTAGTATACTTCACTTCACTGTTGGGATCCTTCTGGCTAGTTAGTAGCAGTATATGTCACTGTTGAGATCCTTCTGGCTAGTTAGTAGTAGTATACTTCACTGTTGAGATCCTTCTGGCTAGTTAGTAGTAGTATACTTCACTGTTGAGAACCTTCTGGCTAGTTAGTAGTAGTATACTTCACTGTTGAGATCCTTCTGGCTAGTTAGTAGTAGTATACTTCACTGTTGAGATCCTTCTGGCTAGTTAGTAGTAGTATACTTCACTTCACTGTTGAGATCATTCTGGCTAGTTAGTAGTAGTATACTTCACTGTTGAGAACCTTCTGGCTAGTTAGTAGTAGTATACTTCACTGTTGAGATCCTACTGGCTAGTTAGTAGTAGTATACTTCACTGTTGAGATCCTTCTGGCTAGTTAGTAGTAGTATACTTCACTGTTGAGATCCTTCTGGCTAGTTAGTAGTAGTATACTTCACTGTTGAGATCCTTCTGGCTAGTTAGTAGTAGTATACTTCACTGTTGAGCTCCTTCTGACTAGTTAGTAGTAGTATACTTCACTGTTGAGATCCTTCTGGCTAGTTAGTAGTAGTATACTTCACTGTTGAGATCCTTCTGGCTAGTTAGTAGTAGTATACTTCACTGTTGAGATCCTTCTGGCTATTTAGTAGTATTATACTTCACTGTTGAGATCATTCTGGCTAGTTAGTAGTAGTATACTTCACTGTTGAGATCATTCTGGCTAGTTAGTAGTAGTATACTTCACTGTTGAGATCATTCTGGCTAGTTAGTAGTAATATACTTCACTGTTGAGATCATTCTGGCTAGTTAGTAGTAGTATACTTCACTGTTGAGAACCTTCTGGCTAGTTAGTAGTAGTATACTTCACTGTTGAGATCCTTCTGGCTAGTTAGTAGTAGTATACTTCACTGTTGAGATCCTTCTGGCTAGTTAGTAGTAGTATACTTCACTGTTGAGATCCTTCCGGCTAGTTAGTAGGAGTATACTTCACTGTTGAGATCATTCTGGCTAGTTAGTAGTAGTATACTTCACTGTTGAGAACCTTCTGGCTAGTTAGTAGTAGTATACTTCACTTCACTGTTGAGATCCTTCTGGCTAGTTAGTAGTAGTATACTTCACTGTTGAGATCCTTCTGACTAGTTAGTAGTAGTATACTTCACTGTTGAGATCCTTCTGGCTAGTTAGTAGTAGTATACTTCACTGTTGAGCTCCTTCTGGCTAGTTAGTAGTAGTATACTTCACTGTTGAGCTCCTTCTGACTAGTTAGTAGTAGTATACTTCACTGTTGAGATCCTTCTGGCTAGTTAGTAGTAGTATACTTCACTTCACTGTTGAGATCCTTCTGACTAGTTAGTAGTAGTATACTTCACTGTTGAGCTCCTTCTGGCTAGTTAGTAGTAGTATACTTCACTGTTGAGATCCTTCCGGCTAGTTAGTAGGAGTATACTTCACTGTTGAGATCATTCTGGCTAGTTAGTAGTAGTATACTTCACTGTTGAGAACCTTCTGGCTAGTTAGTAGTAGTATACTTCACTGTTGAGATCCTTCTGGCTAGTTAGTAGTAGTATACTTCACTGTTGAGATCCTTCTGTCTAGTTAGTAATAGTATACTTCACTGTTGAGATCCTTCTGGCTAGTTAGTAGTAGTATACTTCACTGTTGAGATCCTTCTGGCTAGTTAGTAGTAGTATACTTCACTGTTGAGTTCCTTCTGGCTAGTTAGTAGTAGTATACTTCACTGTTGAGCTCCTTCTGGCTAGTTAGTAGTAGTATACTTCACTGTTGAGATCCTTCTGACTAGTTAGTAGTAGTATACTTCACTGTTGAGATCCTTCTGGCTTGTTAGTAGTAGTATACTTCACTGTTGAGATCCTTCTGGCTAGTTAGTAGTAGTATACTTCACTGTTGAGATCCTTCTGGCTAGTTAGTAGTAGTATACTTCACTGTTGAGATCCTTCTGGCTTGTTAGTAGTAGTATACTTCACTGTTGAGATCCTTCTGGCTAGTTAGTAGTAGTATACTTCACTGTTGAGATCCTTCTGGCTAGTTAGTAGTAGTATACTTCACTGTTGAGCTCCTTCTGGCTAGTTAGTAGTAGTATACTTCACTGTTGAGATCCTTCTGACTAGTTAGTAGTAGTATACTTCACTGTTGAGATCCTTCTGGCTAGTTAGTAGTAGTATACTTCACTGTTGAGATCCTTCTGGCTAGTTAGTAGTAGTATACTTCACTGTTGAGATCCTTCTGGCTAGTTAGTAGTAGTATACTTCACTGTTGAGATCCTTCTGGCTAGTTAGTAGTAGTATACTTCACTGTTGAGATCCTTCTGGCTAGTTAGTAGTAGTATACTTCACTTTTGAGATCCTGATCAATGGAAATCCCTATGTTCTAAGACTGTAATCAGAGAGGAAGAGGCGAAGCGAGAGGGTTCACACAAAATCTGTCCATGCGGGAATACAGCGATAAGCAGACTGATAAGCAGACCACCTGCCTTCCCGCCTTTGGGTCAGCGCCTCCCATTTTCAGGGTGGAGACCATCTCAGCATTATATACAGTATCTCTGCTGTAATTCAATCAAACTTGCAGTGTGGTAAAACCCCATTCTAGGTATGGGTGAGGGATCAACCTAGTCTAGGGTACAAGTGTGTTGAGGGTCAGGGGTTAGAGATCAGAGGTCAGAGGTCATACCGTGAGGGACTTGCTGAGTTTTTGGTCCTGTTCCTCCAGGTGAGCACACTCCTTCTTCAGCTCCACGTTCCTCCTGAGCAGACTCCTCTTCTCCCCCTCTCTCACTAAACACACACAATACACACCTATTATTACCAGACTCCTCTTCTCCCCCTCTCTCACTAAACACACACAATACACACCTATTATTACCAGACTCCTCTTCTCCCCCTCTCTCACTAAACACACACACCCCTATTATTACCAGACTCCTCTTCTCCCCCTCTCTCACTAAACACACACACCCCTATTATTACCAGACTCCTCTTCTCCCCCTCTCTCCCTAAACACACACACCTATTATTACCAGACTCCTCTTCTCCCCCTCTCTCACTAAACACACACACACCTATTATTACCAGACTCCTCTTCTCCCCCTCTCTCACTAAACACACACACACCTATTATTACCAGACTCCTCTTCTCCCCCTCTCTCACTAAACACACACACACCTATTATTACCAGACTCCTCTTCTCCCCCTCTCTCCCTAAACACACACACCCCTATTATTACCAGACTCCTCTTCTCCCCCTCTCTCACTAAACACACACACCCCTATTATTACCAGACTCCTCTTCTCCCCCTCTCTCACTAAACACACACACCCCTATTATTACCACACTCCTCTTCTCCCCCTCTCTCACTAAACACACACACCCCTATTATTACCAGACTCCTCTTCTCCCCCTCTCTCACTAAACACACACACCCCTATTATTACCAGACTCCTCTTCTCCCCCTCTCTCACTAAACACACACACACCTATTATTACCAGACTCCTCTTCTCCCCCTCTCTCACTAAACACACACAATACACCCCTATTATTACCAGACTCCTCTTCTCCCCCTCTCTCACTAAACACACACAATACACCCCTATTATTACCAGACTCCTCTTCTCCCCCTCTCTCACTAAACACACACAATACACCCCTATTATTACCAGACTCCTCTTCTCCCCCTCTCTCACTAAACACACACAATACACCCCTATTATTACCAGACTCCTCTTCTCCCCCTCTCTCACTAAACACACACAATACACCCCTATTATTACCAGACTCCTCTTCTCCCCCTCTCTCACTAAACACACACAATACACCCCTATTATTACCAGACTCCTCTTCTCCCCCTCTCTCACTAAACACACACACAACACACCTATTATTACCAGACTCCTCTTCTCCCCCTCTCTCACTAAACACACACACCCCTATTATTACCAGACTCCTCTTCTCCCCCTCTCTCACTAAACACACACACAACACACCTATTATTACCAGACTCCTCTTCTCCCCCTCTCTCACTAAACACACACACCCCTATTATTACCAGACTCCTCTTCTCCCCCTCTCTCACTAAACACACACACCCCTATTATTACCAGACTCCTCTTCTCCCCCTCTCTCACTAAACACACACACACCTATTATTACCAGACTCCTCTTCTCCCCCTCTCTCACTAAACACACACACAATACACACCTATTATTACCAGACTCCTCTTCTCCCCCTCTCTCACTAAACACACACAATACACCCCTATTATTACCAGACTCCTCTTCTCCCCCTCTCTCACTAAACACACACAATACACACCTATTATTACCAGACTCCTCTTCTCCCCCTCTCTCACTAAACACACACAATACACACCTATTATTACCAGACTCCTCTTCTCCCCCTCTCTCACTAAACACACACAATACACCCCTATTATTACCAGACTCCTCTTCTCCCCCTCTCTCACTAAACACACACAATACACCCCTATTATTACCAGACTCCTCTTCTCCCCCTCTCTCACTAAACACACACACACCTATTATTACCAGACTCCTCTTCTCCCCCTCTCTCACTAAACACACACACCCCTATTATTACCAGACTCCTCTTCTCCCCCTCTCTCACTAAACACACACACCCCTATTATTACCAGACTCCTCTTCTCCCCCTCTCTCACTAAACACACACAATACACCCCTATTATTACCAGACTCCTCTTCTCCCCCTCTCTCACTAAACACACACACCCCTATTATTACCAGACTCCTCTTCTCCCCCTCTCTCACTAAACACACCCAATACACACCCCTATTATTAACACACTCCTCTTCTCCCCCTCTCTCACTAAACACACACACCCCTATTATTACCAGACTCCTCTTCTCCCCCTCTCTCACTAAACACACACAATACACCCCTATTATTACCAGACTCCTCTTCTCCCCCTCTCTCACTAAACACACACACAATACACCCCTATTATTACCAGACTCCTCTTCTCCCCCTCTCTCACTAAACACACCCACCCCTATTATTACCAGACTCCTCTTCTCCCCCTCTCTCACTAAACACACACACCCCTATTATTACCAGACTCCTCTTCTCCCCCTCTCTCACTAAACACACACACAATACACCCCTATTATTAACACACACCTATTATTAACACACAATACACACCCCTATTATTACCAGACTCCTCTTCTCCCCCTCTCTCACTAAACACACACACAATACACCCCTATTATTAACACACACCTATTATTAACACACAATACACACCCCTATTATTACCAGACTCCTCTTCTCCCCCTCTCTCACTAAACACACACACCCCTATTATTACCAGACTCCTCTTCTCCCCCTCTCTCACTAAACACACACACAACACACACCTATTATTAACACACAATACACACCTATTATTAACACACACAATACACACCTATTATTAACACACAATACACACCTATTATTAACACACACAATACACACCTATTATTAACACACAATACACACCTATTATTAACACACAATACACACCTATTATTAACACACACAACACACACCTATTATTAACACACACCTATTAACACACAATACACACCTATTATTAACACACAATACACACCTATTATTAACACACAATACACACCTATTATTAACACACAATACACCCCTATTATTAACACAGAATAACACATGCCAGCTAAGGAAAGGTGTCCATTCTCACCCGTCTTGTGGGTAACGTAGGACTGTACAAAGTTCTGTGGCCACGACATGTTCTCTTTGTTCAGAACCTTCAGGAGGAGGGAGAATACACGTTTAGAAAATGGAGGACAATGTTGCCTTCCCTTCATATACTACATTCAGTAGTGTTGCTGTAGTCATTAGATGTCATTCAGTAGTTTTGTTGTAGTCATTAGATGTCATTCAGTAGTTTTGCTGTAGTCATTAGATGTCATTCAGTAGTTTTGCTGTAGTCATTAGATGTCATTCAGTAGTTTTGCTGTAGTCAGATGTCATTCAGTAGTTTTGCTGTAGTCATTAGATGTCATTCAGTAGTTTTGCTGTAGTCATTAGATGTCATTCAGTAGTTTTGCTGTAGTCATTAGATGTCATTCAGTAGTTTTGTTACAGTCATTAGATGTCATTCAGTAGTTTTGTTACAGTCATAAGATGTCATTCAGTAGTTTTGCTGTAGTCATTAGATGTCATTCAGTAGTTTTGTTACAGTCATTAGATGTCATTCAGTAGTTTTGTTACAGTCATTAGATGTCATTCAGTAGTTTTGTTGTAGTCATTAGATGTCATTCAGTAGTTTTGCTGTAGTCATTAGATGTCATTCAGTAGTTTTGTTGTAGTCATTAGATGTCATTCAGTAGTTTTGTTACAGACATTAGATGTCATTCAGTAGTTTTGTTGTAGTCATTAGATGTCATTCAGTAGTTTTGCTGTAGTCATTAGATGTCATTCAGTAGTTTTGCTGTAGTCATTAGATGTCATTCAGTAGTTTTGCTGTAGTCATTAGATGTCATTCAGTAGTTTTGTTACAGTCATTAGATGTAATTCAGTAGTTTTGCTGTAGTCATTAGATGTCATTCAGTAGTTTTGCTGTAGTCATTAGATGTCATTCAGTAGTTTTGCTGTAGTCATTAGATGTCATTCAGTAGTTTTGCTGTAGTCATTAGATGTCATTCAGTAGTTTTGCTGTAGTCATTAGATGTCATTCAGTAGTTTTGTTACAGTCATTAGATGTCATTCAGTAGTTTTGTTATAGTCATAAGATGTCATTCAGTAGTTTTGCTGTAGTCATTAGATGTCATTCAGTAGTTTTGCTGTAGTCATTAGATGTCATTCAGTAGTTTTGTTGTAGTCATTAGATGTCATTCAGTAGTTTTGTTACAGTCATTAGATGTCATTCAGTAGTTTTGTTACAGTCATTAGATGTCATTCAGTTGTTTTGTTGTAGTCATTAGATGTCATTCAGTAGTTGTTCTGTAGTCATTAGATGTCATTCAGTAGTTTTGCTGTAGTCATTAGATGTCATTCAGTAGTTTTGTTGTAGTCATTGGATGTCATTCAGTAGTTTTGTTGTAGTCGTTAGATGTCATTCAGTAGTTTTGCTGTAGTCATTAGATGTCATTCAGTAGTTTTGTTGTAGTCATTGGATGTCATTCAGTAGTTTTGTTGTAGTCGTTAGATGTCATTCTGTAGTTTTGTTGTAGTCATTAGATGTCATTCAGTAGTTTTGTTACAGTCATTAGATGTCATTCAGTAGTTTTGTTACAGTCATTAGATGTCATTCAGTAGTTTTGCTGTAGTCATTAGATGTCATTCAGTAGTTTTGTTACAGTCATTAGATGTCATTCAGTAGTTTTGTTACAGTCATTAGATGTCATTCAGTAGTTTTGTTACAGTCATTTGATGTCATTCAGTAGTTTTGTTACAGTCATTAGATGTCATTCAGTAGTTTTGTTGTAGTCATTAGATGTCATTCAGTAGTTTTGCTGTAGTCATAAGATGTCATTCAGTAGTTTTGTTGTAGTCATTAGATGTCATTCAGTAGTTTTGTTACAGTCATTAGATGTCATTCAGTAGTTTTGCTGTAGTCATTAGATGTCATTCAGTAGTTTTGCTGTAGTCATTAGATGTCATTCAGTAGTTTTGCTGTAGTCATTAGATGTCATTCAGTAGTTTTGCTGTAGTCATAAGATGTCATTCAGTAGTTTTGCTGTAGTCATTAGATGTCATTCAGTAGTTTTGCTGTAGTTATTAGATGTCATTCAGTAGTTTTGTTACAGTCATTAGATGTCATTCAGTAGTTTTGTTGTAGTCATTAGATGTCATTCAGTAGTTTTGCTGTAGTCATTAGATGTCATTCAGTAGTTTTGTTGTAGTCATTAGATGTCATTCAGTAGTTTTGTTACAGTCATTAGATGTCATTCAGTAGTTTTGTTATAGTCATAGATGTCATTCAGTAGTTTTGCTGTAGTCATAAGATGTCATTCAGTAGTTTTGCTGTAGTCATTAGATGTCATTCAGTAGTTTTGCTGTAGTCATAATATGTCATTCAGTAGTTTTGCTGTAGTCATAAGATGTCATTCAGTAGTTTTGCTGTAGTCATTAGATGTCATTCAGTAGTTTTGCTGTAGTCATTAGATGTCATTCAGTAGTTTTGCTGTAGTCATTAGATGTCATTCAGTAGTTTTGTTACAGTCATTAGATGTCATTCAGTAGTTTTGCTACAGTCATTAGATGTCATTCAGTAGTTTTGTTACAGTCATTAGATGTCATTCAGTAGTTTTGCTGTAGTCATTAGATGTCATTCAGTAGTTTTGTTACAGTCATTAGATGTCATTCAGTAGTTTTGCTGTAGTCATTAGATGTCATTCAGTAGTTTTGCTGTAGTCATTAGATGTCATTCAGTAGTTTTGTTGTAGTCATTAGATGTCATTCAGTAGTTTTGTTACAGTCATTAGATGTCATTCAGTAGTTTTGTTACAGTCATTAGATGTCATTCAGTAGTTTTGTTACAGTCATTAGATGTCATTCAGTAGTTTTGTTGTAGTCGTTAGATGTCATTCAGTAGTTTTGCTGTAGTCATTAGATGTCATTCAGTAGTTTTGTTGTAGTCATTGGATGTCATTCAGTAGTTTTGTTGTAGTCGTTAGATGTCATTCTGTAGTTTTGTTGTAGTCATTAGATGTCATTCAGTAGTTTTGTTACAGTCATTAGATGTCATTCAGTAGTTTTGTTACAGTCATTAGATGTCATTCAGTAGTTTTGCTGTAGTCATTAGATGTCATTCAGTAGTTTTGTTACAGTCATTAGATGTCATTCAGTAGTTTTGTTACAGTCATTAGATGTCATTCAGTAGTTTTGTTACAGTCATTTGATGTCATTCAGTAGTTTTGTTACAGTCATTAGATGTCATTCAGTAGTTTTGTTGTAGTCATTAGATGTCATTCAGTAGTTTTGCTGTAGTCATAAGATGTCATTCAGTAGTTTTGTTGTAGTCATTAGATGTCATTCAGTAGTTTTGTTACAGTCATTAGATGTCATTCAGTAGTTTTGCTGTAGTCATTAGATGTCATTCAGTAGTTTTGCTGTAGTCATTAGATGTCATTCAGTAGTTTTGCTGTAGTCATTAGATGTCATTCAGTAGTTTTGCTGTAGTCATAAGATGTCATTCAGTAGTTTTGCTGTAGTCATTAGATGTCATTCAGTAGTTTTGCTGTAGTCATTAGATGTCATTCAGTAGTTTTGTTACAGTCATTAGATGTCATTCAGTAGTTTTGTTGTAGTCATTAGATGTCATTCAGTAGTTTTGCTGTAGTCATTAGATGTCATTCAGTAGTTTTGTTGTAGTCATTAGATGTCATTCAGTAGTTTTGTTACAGTCATTAGATGTCATTCAGTAGTTTTGTTATAGTCATAGATGTCATTCAGTAGTTTTGCTGTAGTCATAAGATGTCATTCAGTAGTTTTGCTGTAGTCATTAGATGTCATTCAGTAGTTTTGCTGTAGTCATAATATGTCATTCAGTAGTTTTGCTGTAGTCATAAGATGTCATTCAGTAGTTTTGCTGTAGTCATTAGATGTCATTCAGTAGTTTTGCTGTAGTCATTAGATGTCATTCAGTAGTTTTGCTGTAGTCATTAGATGTCATTCAGTAGTTTTGTTACAGTCATTAGATGTCATTCAGTAGTTTTGCTACAGTCATTAGATGTCATTCAGTAGTTTTGTTACAGTCATTAGATGTCATTCAGTAGTTTTGCTGTAGTCATTAGATGTCATTCAGTAGTTTTGTTACAGTCATTAGATGTCATTCAGTAGTTTTGCTGTAGTCATTAGATGTCATTCAGTAGTTTTGCTGTAGTCATTAGATGTCATTCAGTAGTTTTGTTGTAGTCATTAGATGTCATTCAGTAGTTTTGTTACAGTCATTAGATGTCATTCAGTAGTTTTGTTACAGTCATTAGATGTCATTCAGTAGTTTTGTTACAGTCATTAGATGTCATTCAGTAGTTTTGTTACAGTCATTAGATGTCATTCAGTAGTTTTGTTACAGTCATTAGATGTCATTCAGTAGTTTTGTTACAGTCATTAGATGTCATTCAGTAGTTTTGCTGTAGTCATTAGATGTCATTCAGTAGTTTTGCTGTAGTCATTAGATGTCATTCAGTAGTTTTGCTGTAGTCATTAGATGTCATTCAGTAGTTTTGTTGTAGTCATTAGATGTCATTCAGTAGTTTTGTTACAGTCATTAGATGTCATTCAGTAGTTTTGTTGTAGTCATTAGATGTCATTCAGTAGTTTTGTTACAGTCATTAGATGTCATTCAGTAGTTTTGTTACAGTCATTAGATGTCATTCAGTAGTTTTGCTGTAGTCATTAGATGTCATTCAGTAGTTTTGCTGTAGTCATTAGATGTCATTCAGTAGTTTTGTTACAGTCATTAGATGTCATTCAGTAGTTTTGCTGTAGTCATTAGATGTCATTCAGTAGTTTTGCTGTAGTCATTAGATGTCATTCAGTAGTTTTGCTGTAGTCATTAGATGTCATTCAGTAGTTTTGCTGTAGTCATTAGATGTCATTCAGTAGTTTTGCTGTAGTCATTAGATGTCATTCAGTAGTTTTGCTGTAGTCATTAGATGTCATTCAGTAGTTTTGCTGTAGTCATTAGATGTCATTCAGTAGTTTTGTTATAGTCATAAGATGTCATTCAGTAGTTTTGCTGTAGTCATTAGATGTCATTCAGTAGTTTTGTTACAGTCATTAGATGTCATTCAGTAGTTTTGTTACAGTCATAAGATGTCATTCAGTAGTTTTGCTGTAGTCATTAGATGTCATTCAGTAGTTTTGTTATAGTCATAAGATGTCATTCAGTAGTTTTGCTGTAGTCATTAGATGTCATTCAGTAGTTTTGCTGTAGTCATTAGATGTCATTCAGTAGTTTTGTTATAGTCATAAGATGTCATTCAGTAGTTTTGCTGTAGTCATTAGATGTCATTCAGTAGTTTTGTTATAGTCATAAGATGTCATTCAGTAGTTTTGCTGTAGTCATTAGATGTCATTCAGTAGTTTTGCTGTAGTCATTAGATGTCATTCAGTAGTTTTGCTGTAGTCATTAGATGTCATTCAGTAGTTTTGCTGTAGTCATTAGATGTCATTCAGTAGTTTTGTTACAGTCATTAGATGTCATTCAGTAGTTTTGCTGTAGTCATTAGATGTCATTCAGTAGTTTTGCTGTAGTCATTAGATGTCATTCAGTAGTTTTGTTGTAGTCATTAGATGTCATTCAGTAGTTTTGTTACAGTCATTAGATGTCATTCAGTAGTTTTGTTACAGTCATTAGATGTCATTCAGTAGTTTTGTTACAGTCATTAGATGTCATTCAGTAGTTTTGTTACAGTCATTAGATGTCATTCAGTAGTTTTGTTACAGTCATTAGATGTCATTCAGTAGTTTTGCTGTAGTCATTAGATGTCATTCAGTAGTTTTGCTGTAGTCATTAGATGTCATTCAGTAGTTTTGCTGTAGTCATTAGATGTCATTCAGTAGTTTTGTTGTAGTCATTAGATGTCATTCAGTAGTTTTGTTACAGTCATTAGATGTAATTCAGTAGTTTTGCTGTAGTCATTAGATGTCATTCAGTAGTTTTGTTACAGTCATTAGATGTCATTCAGTAGTTTTGTTACAGTCATTAGATGTCATTCAGTAGTTTTGTTACAGTCATTAGATGTCATTCAGTAGTTTTGCTGTAGTCATTAGATGTCATTCAGTAGTTTTGCTGTAGTCATTAGATGTCATTCAGTAGTTTTGCTGTAGTCATTAGATGTCATTCAGTAGTTTTGTTGTAGTCATTAGATGTCATTCAGTAGTTTTGTTACAGTCATTAGATGTCATTCAGTAGTTTTGTTGTAGTCATTAGATGTCATTCAGTAGTTTTGTTACAGTCATTAGATGTCATTCAGTAGTTTTGTTACAGTCATTAGATGTCATTCAGTAGTTTTGCTGTAGTCATTAGATGTCATTCAGTAGTTTTGCTGTAGTCATTAGATGTCATTCAGTAGTTTTGTTACAGTCATTAGATGTCATTCAGTAGTTTTGCTGTAGTCATTAGATGTCATTCAGTAGTTTTGCTGTAGTCATTAGATGTCATTCAGTAGTTTTGCTGTAGTCATTAGATGTCATTCAGTAGTTTTGCTGTAGTCATTAGATGTCATTCAGTAGTTTTGCTGTAGTCATTAGATGTCATTCAGTAGTTTTGCTGTAGTCATTATATGTCATTCAGTAGTTTTGTTACAGTCATTAGATGTCATTCAGTAGTTTTGCTGTAGTCATTAGATGTCATTCAGTAGTTTTGCTGTAGTCATTAGATGTCATTCAGTAGTTTTGTTATAGTCATAAGATGTCATTCAGTAGTTTTGCTGTAGTCATTAGATGTCATTCAGTAGTTTTGTTACAGTCATTAGATGTCATTCAGTAGTTTTGTTACAGTCATAAGATGTCATTCAGTAGTTTTGCTGTAGTCATTAGATGTCATTCAGTAGTTTTGTTATAGTCATAAGATGTCATTCAGTAGTTTTGCTGTAGTCATTAGATGTCATTCAGTAGTTTTGCTGTAGTCATTAGATGTCATTCAGTAGTTTTGTTATAGTCATAAGATGTCATTCAGTAGTTTTGCTGTAGTCATTAG
The DNA here is from genome assembly GCF_964263955.1 of Coregonus lavaretus. Classification (NCBI taxonomy): domain Eukaryota; kingdom Metazoa; phylum Chordata; class Actinopteri; order Salmoniformes; family Salmonidae; genus Coregonus; species Coregonus lavaretus. Next base: position 10,772 of record NW_028165408.1, on the reverse strand, counting down.
ATGTCATTCAGTAGTTTTGTTATAGTCATAAGATGTCATTCAGTAGTTTTGCTGTAGTCATTAGATGTCATTCAGTAGTTTTGCTGTAGTCATTAGATGTCATTCAGTAGTTTTGCTGTAGTCATTAGATGTCATTCAGTAGTTTTGTTACAGTCATTAGATGTCATTCAGTAGTTTTGCTGTAGTCATTAGATGTCATTCAGTAGTTTTGTTGTAGTCATTAGATGTCATTCAGTAGTTTTGTTGTAGTCATTAGATGTCATTCAGTAGTTTTGTTACAGTCATTAGATGTCATTCAGTAGTTTTGTTACAGTCATTAGATGTCATTCAGTAGTTTTGCTACAGTCATTAGATGTCATTCAGTAGTTTTGTTACAGTCATTAGATGTCATTCAGTAGTTTTGCTGTAGTCATTAGATGTCATTCAGTAGTTTTGTTACAGTCATTAGATGTCATTCAGTAGTTTTGCTGTAGTCATTAGATGTCATTCAGTAGTTTTGCTGTAGTCATTAGATGTCATTCAGTAGTTTTGTTGTAGTCATTAGATGTCATTCAGTAGTTTTGTTACAGTCATTAGATGTCATTCAGTAGTTTTGTTACAGTCATTAGATGTCATTCAGTAGTTTTGTTACAGTCATTAGATGTCATTCAGTAGTTTTGTTACAGTCATTAGATGTCATTCAGTAGTTTTGTTACAGTCATTAGATGTCATTCAGTAGTTTTGTTACAGTCATTAGATGTCATTCAGTAGTTTTGCTGTAGTCATTAGATGTCATTCAGTAGTTTTGCTGTAGTCATTAGATGTCATTCAGTAGTTTTGCTGTAGTCATTAGATGTCATTCAGTAGTTTTGTTGTAGTCATTAGATGTCATTCAGTAGTTTTGTTACAGTCATTAGATGTCATTCAGTAGTTTTGTTGTAGTCATTAGATGTCATTCAGTAGTTTTGTTACAGTCATTAGATGTCATTCAGTAGTTTTGTTACAGTCATTAGATGTCATTCAGTAGTTTTGCTGTAGTCATTAGATGTCATTCAGTAGTTTTGCTGTAGTCATTAGATGTCATTCAGTAGTTTTGTTACATTCATTAGGTGTCATTCAGTAGTTTTGCTGTAGTCATTAGATGTCATTCAGTAGTTTTGCTGTAGTCATTAGATGTCATTCAGTAGTTTTGCTGTAGTCATTAGATGTCATTCAGTAGTTTTGCTGTAGTCATTAGATGTCATTCAGTAGTTTTGCTGTAGTCATTAGATGTCATTCAGTAGTTTTGCTGTAGTCATTAATGTCATTCAGTAGTTTTGCTGTAGTCATTAGATGTCATTCAGTAGTTTTGTTACAGTCATTAGATGTCATTCAGTAGTTTTGCTGTAGTCATTAGATGTCATTCAGTAGTTTTGCTGTAGTCATTAGATGTAATTCAGTAGTTTTGTTATAGTCATAAGATGTCATTCAGTAGTTTTGCTGTAGTCATTAGATGTCATTCAGTAGTTTTGTTACAGTCATTAGATGTCATTCAGTAGTTTTGTTACAGTCATAAGATGTCATTCAGTAGTTTTGCTGTAGTCATTAGATGTCATTCAGTAGTTTTGTTATAGTCATAAGATGTCATTCAGTAGTTTTGCTGTAGTCATTAGATGTCATTCAGTAGTTTTGCTGTAGTCATTAGATGTCATTCAGTAGTTTTGTTATAGTCATAAGATGTCATTCAGTAGTTTTGCTGTAGTCATTAGATGTCATTCAGTAGTTTTGTTATAGTCATAAGATGTCATTCAGTAGTTTTGCTGTAGTCATTAGATGTCATTCAGTAGTTTTGCTGTAGTCATTAGATGTCATTCAGTAGTTTTGCTGTAGTCATTAGATGTCATTCAGTAGTTTTGCTGTAGTCATTAGATGTCATTCAGTAGTTTTGCTGTAGTCATTAGATGTCATTCAGTAGTTTTGCTGTAGTCATTAGATGTCATTCAGTAGTTTTGTTACAGTCATTAGATGTCATTCAGTAGTTTTGCTGTAGTCATTAGATGTCATTCAGTAGTTTTGCTGTAGTCATTAGATGTCATTCAGTAGTTTTGCTGTAGTCATTAGATGTCATTCAGTAGTTTTGCTGTAGTCATTAGATGTCATTCAGTAGTTTTGCTGTAGTCATTAGATGTCATTCAGTAGTTTTGCTGTAGTCATTAGATGTCATTCAGTAGTTTTGCTGTAGTCATTAGATGTCATTCAGTAGTTTTGTTACAGTCATTAGATGTCATTCAGTAGTTTTGTTACAGTCATTAGATGTCATTCAGTAGTTTTGCTGTAGTCATTAGATGTCATTCAGTAGTTTTGTTGTAGTCATTAAATGTCATTCAGTAGTTTTGCTGTAGTCATTAGATAACATTCAGTAGTTTTGTTACAGTCATTAGATGTCATTCAGTAGTTTTGCTGTAGTCATTAGATGTCATTCAGTCGTTTTGCTGTAGTCATTAGATGTCATTCAGTAGTTTTGCTGTAGTCATTAGATGTCATTCAGTAGTTTTGCTGTAGTCATTAGATGTCATTCAGTAGTTTTGCTGTAGTCATTAGATGTCATTCAGTAGTTTTGCTGTAGTCATTAGATGTCATTGCAGCATTACAAAGTATCCATTCTACCCCAACCAGATGTATTTCCCCCTCCACTCTGTAGCTTCTCACCTTCTTCTGGCACTTGGGGCAGACCCAGACCCCCCGGGGGGGGGGTTTGAGAGGGGGGTGCAGGCAGTCAGGGTGGTAGGCTCTAGGACAGTTGTGGCAGAGCTGCAGCTCCCCGTCCTCCTTACACACGGAGCAGTAGTCATCATGCTCCCGCTCCTCCTGTTTAGACAGACAGTCACACATTCAGTACCGCAGACAGCTGTTAGTGCTGCTATTCCACCTGCCATTCAGTACCGCAGACAGCTGTTAGTGCTGCTATTCCACCTGCCATTCAATGCCACAGTAATGTCAAGGCTAAACAACGTCCCGTTTTTTTTTTTTGGGGGGGGGCGCTTTTGACTGTAGATCCACTGTAAAGCACTGAATGATTGACTGATTGATCCACTGTAAAGCACTGAATGATTGACTGATTGATCCAGTGTAAATCACTGACTGATTGATCCACTGTAAAGCGCTGAATGATTGACTGATTGATCCACTGTAAAGCACTGAATTATTGATTGATTGATCCAGTGACACACTGAATGATTGATTGATTGATCCAGTGACACACTGAATGATTGATTGATTGATCCAGTGACACACTGAATGATTGATTGATTGATCCAGTGACACACTGAATGATTGATTGATCCAGTGACACACTGAATGATCAAGGAACTATCTTCTACGATCATGATAATCGTAACGTTTACAGGACATGCTAAAAGAGCGTTTTGACCCTGTAGAATAATCTTTACTGACAAAATTATACCCTTATCCCGGGCCCAGCTTCTCTTTTTAATTAAATTCCAACTTGTGGGAGGTTGTCACGGTGTGTGATTTGAACAGCCAGTCAACCCCTGATCTGAATAATAAGAGTGTTGTGATCCAGCCTACAAAGAGAGAGTGACTTTGGGACTTCAGAAGATTTTGGGAAGGTGGCTTTGGACCTGCTGTTTGCCTGATATCTGTGTGAGCCAAACGCAGGCTTCAGTGAAATGTCAGAGCAGTTTAATCCTGACGGAGCAGTTTCATCCTGACGGAGCGATGTAGACATGACAATATACCATCTCTCTGATTACATCGTCCCCCAACAGTTCCTCTCAGTATACCCCACTACAACACCACCAACACCACTATCTACAGTATACCCCACTACAACACCACTATCTACAGTATACCCCACTACAACACCACTATCTACAGTATACCCCACTACAACACCACTATCTACAGTATACCCCACTACAACACCACTATCTACAGTATACCCCACTACAACACCACCAACACCACCATCTACAGTATACCCCACTACAACACCACCAACACCACCATCTACAGTATACCCCACTACAACACCACCAACACCACCATCTACAGTATACCCCACTACAACACCACTATCTACAGTATACCCCACTACAACACCACCATCTACAGTATACCCCACTACAACACCACCAACACCACTATCTACAGTATACCCCACTACAACACCACCAACACCACTATCTACAGTATACCCCACTACAACACCACCATCTACAGTATACCCCACTACAACACCACTATCTACAGTATACCCCACTACAACACCACTATCTACAGTATACCCCACTACAACACCACTATCTACAGTATACCCCACTACAACACCACCATCTACAGTATACCCCACTACAACACCACCATCTACAGTATACCCCACTACAACACCACTATCTACAGTATACCCCACTACAACACCACTATCTACAGTATACCCCACTACAACACCACTATCTACAGTATACCCCACTACAACACCACCATCTACAGTATACCCCACTACAACACCACTATCTACAGTATACCCCACTACAACACCACCAACACCACTATCTACAGTATACCCCACTACAACACCACCATCTACAGTATACCCCACTACAACACCACCAACACCACTATCTACAGTATACCCCACTACAACACCACCATCTACAGTATACCCCACTACAACACCACTATCTACAGTATACCCCACTACAACACCACTATCTACAGTATACCCCACTACAACACCACTATCTACAGTATACCCCACTACAACACCACTATCTACAGTATACCCCACTACAACACCACCAACACCACCAACACCACTATCTACAGTATACCCCACTACAACACCACTATCTACAGTATACCCCACTACAACACCACCAACACCACTATCTACAGTATACCCCACTACAACACCACTATCTACAGTATACCCCACTACAACACCACTATCTACAGTATACCCCACTACAACACCACCATCTACAGTATACCCCACTACAACACCACTATCTACAGTATACCCCACTACAACACCACTATCTACAGTATACCCCACTACAACACCACCATCTACAGTATACCCCACTACAACACCACTATCTACAGTATACCCCACTACAACACCACTATCTACAGTATACCCCACTACAACACCACTATCTACAGTATACCCCACTACAACACCACTATCTACAGTATACCACACTACAACACCACTATCTACAGTATACCCCACTACAACACCGATGCCAGACACACACACAATATCCTAGCTGTAATCTAGTCATGCTACAGTCCTTACCTTCCAGCTGTAGTCTCCGGTGTCTAGCGTGCGTTAACACAGGAAGCAGAAAACAGGTTAGTAGCTGACTAACAGGTTAAGACGTGAGGGTGAGCAGCAGTTTGGGTCCAGAGATGGGGGAGGGGGGGGGGGGGGGGGTGCAGCAGGGTTTTAGACAGGGAAACGTTAAAGCGATAGTCCTGCAACATCTCTGTTCTTGGGGTGGGACGCAGCAACTCAGATCAACACAGACATGCTCAGTGTAATTACAGTACATGCTCTAGTCTAGTAGGGTACAGTGTAATTACAGTACATGTTCTAGTCTAGTAGGGTACAGTGTAATTACAGTACATGCTCTAGTCTAGTAGGGTACAGTGTAATTACAGTACATGCTCTAGTCTAGTAGGGTACAGTGTAATTACAGTACATGCTCTAGTCTAGTAGGGTACAGTGTAATTACAGTACATGCTCTAGTCTAGTAGGGTACAGTGTAATTACAGTACATGCTCTAGTCTAGTAGGGTACAGTGTAATTACAGTACATGCTCTAGTCTAGTAGGGTACAGTGTAATTACAGTACATGCTCTAGTCTAGTAGGGCTCAGTGTAATTACAGTACATGCTCTAGTCTAGTAGGGTACGGTGTAATTACAGTACATGCTCTAGTCTAGTAGGGTACAGTGTAATTACAGTACATGCTCTAGTCTAGTAAGGTACAGTGTAATTACAGTACATGCTCTAGTCTAGTAGGGTACAGTGTAATTGCAGTACATGCTCTAGTCTAGTAAGGTACAGTGTAATTACAGTACATGCTCTAGTCTAGTAGGGTACAGTGTAATTATCAGTCCTGTCTAGATGTGTTGATTGGGAAGTATACATGTGCTTTACCAGTCCTGTCTAGTTGTGTTGATGGGGAAGTATAAATGTGTTTTACCAGTCCTGTCTAGTTGTGTTGATGGGGGTGTATAAATGTGTTTTACCAGTCCTGTCTAGATGTGTTGATGAGGAAGTATAAATGTATTTTACCAGTCTTGTCTAGTTGTGTTGATGGGGGTGTATAAATGTGTTTTACCAGTCCTGTCTAGTTGTGTTGATGAGGAAGTATAAATGTGTTTTACCAGTCCTGTCTAGCTGTGTTGATGGGGAAGTATAAATGTGTTTTACCAGTCCTGTCTAGTTGTGTTGATGGGGGTGTATAAATGTGTTTTACCAGTCCTGTCTAGTTGTGTTGATGGGGAGGTATAAATGTGTTTTACCAGTCCTGTCTAGTTGTGTTGATGGGGGTGTATAAATGTGTTTTACCAGTCCTGTCTAGTTGTGTTGATGGGGAGGTATAAATGTGTTTTACCAGTCCTGTCTAGTTGTGTTGATGAGGAAGTATAAATGTGTTTACCTCTCACTGATAGGAAGAGTGGGTTGTTCAGGTAATTTGATGCAAGGCGTTTACGCTGGAAGGTAGAAAGTGAGGAGAGGGAGAGAGAGAGAAAATGTTTACTTCCCTCCCATCTAACACAACAGGAATGTTGACACATTTTTAGCTCTGCAATGACTCAACAGCATTCACTGACTACTGAAGTTCTGTGGACAGGACTCTAGTAGAAACATTGTAGCACACGGTTTGGCCAGTGTAACTGAACAGCATGTATGAAGCTATGTGGAATTGTTTTAAGAAGGTCATACCAAGGATCATTTTGCTATTTGCGATTGAATTTTAAGACCCATTGAAGTATCAAAAATATATATTTAAAAAGTATTTGATGAATTTTTGGCCTTACTGCTATTAGCCCATACAAACACATTGCATAACAGATTCACTACATGGAACAACAGATAGTCCTTACTGCTATTAGCCCATACAAACACATTGAATAACAGATTCACTACATGGAACAACAGATAGTCCTTACTGCTATTAGCCCATACAAACACATTGAATAACAGATTCACTACATGGAACAACAGATAGTCCTTACTGCTATTAGCCCATACAAACACATTGAATAACAGATTCACTACATGGAACAACAGATAGTCCCCCCAAAAATCGAAGGAAGTTTGTTTTAAAGTGTCTGTCCTATATCTGAGAGTTGTAAGAAAGATCAGGAATTTTGTTTAGTTTTTTTTTTACATGTATTTAACCCCTTATTTTTGTCACAATGTTTTGGGGACTGGTACCGTGCGACCTTCGGACGAGCCTTGTGAGGCCTGTGGGCGTCCTAGAGAAAAACAACTGACATGTACAACAGATATCTCTAGCTTAAACGGACAGATTTCTGTGGGGATCGTTTTATTATGCTAATTAGATATCTGCACGGGTGCGGACATTGACCTCATTAAACTCTGAATCAGACGCTGTCTGTATCACTACTCTACCTCCACATGAACATAAAGTAACGGACTGTATCTCTAACATCTCTTAAACATTTCAAACGTGTCTCATATCTCTCCTGAACAGCTCGGAGATCATATTTCCAGATAAGGGTCCATTGTGTGTGTGTGTGTGTGTTACCTCTGGCTGGACCAGGCCGCTGTAGGCTGGGTTGGCTGTGCTTCGTCTCTTCCTCTCTTGTCTCTTGGTCTGGATCTCTGCCATGGTAGAGGAGCAAAGGGTTGATTATGTTACAGGGGCTTAGATACACACAGCCGGTACAGCTAGATGGGACAGACAGACAGACAGGTAGACACAGCTAGATGGGACAGACAGACAGACAGGTAGACACAGCCGGTACAGCTAGATTGGGACAGACAGACAGGTAGACACAGCCAGTACAGCTAGATTGGGACAGACAGACAGACAGGTAGACACAGCTAGATGGGACAGACAGACAGACAGGTAGACACAGCTAGATTGGGACAGACAGACAGACAGACAGACAGACAGACAGGTAGACACAGCCGGTACAGCTAGATGGGACAGACAGACACAGCCGGTACAGATAGATTGGGACAGACAGACAGACAGGTAGACACAGCCGGTACAGCTAGATTGGGACAGACAGACAGGTAGACACAGCCAGTACAGCTAGATTGGGACAGACAGACAGACAGGTAGACACAGCTAGATGGGACAGACAGACAGACAGGTAGACACAGCCGGTACAGCTAGATTGGGACAGACAGACAGACAGACAGGTAGACACAGCCGGTACAGCTAGATTGGGACAGACAGACAGACAGGTAGACACAGCTAGATGGGACAGACAGACAGACAGGTAGACACAGCCGGTACAGCTAGATTGGGACAGACAGACAGACAGACAGACAGGTAGACACAGCCGGTACAGCTAGATTGGGACAGACAGACAGACAGACAGGTAGACACAGCCAGTACAGCTAGATTGGGACAGACAGACAGACAGACAGGTAGACACAGCTAGATGGGACAGACAGACAGACAGGTAGACACAGCCGGTACAGCTAGATTGGGACAGACAGACAGACAGGTAGACACAGCCGGTACAGCTAGATTGGGACAGACAGACAGACAGGTAGACACAGCCGGTACAGGTAAAATATGTATCTGGCGCTGATGTGTGGGTGAACAAGTTTTAACACAGACATAAAACGGTTGGTATGATGAGTTGAATTGAAAGAACAGAGAAACCCGCACACTGCTCTGGCTGGTATTACTGTTTTTATTAAAGTTTACGTGTCGGCCTCTTGGCCTTCGTCAGAGCTTTAAAAAATGTATTTAAAAAATAACACTCTGACGAAGGCCAAGAGGCCGACACGTAAACTTTAATAAAAACAGTGATACTAGCCAGAGCAGTGTGTGGGTTTCTCTGTTCTTTCAAGTTATCTCATTGTTACCCTGCACTTGCAACAACAGCTCAGATGTGCCAGAACAGTGTGCGGGTTTCTCTGTTCTTTGAAGTTATCTCATTGTTACCCTGCACTTGCAACAACAGATGTGCCAGAGCAGTGTGTGGGTTTCTCTGTTCTTTCAAGTTATCTCATTGTTACCCTGCACCTGCAACACCAGCTCAGATGTGCCAGTGCCTTTTTGAATGATGATTTAAAGTTTAATTAAATTAGTGTCAGAGGAAGAACTCACCTTCCAGTGTCTCTGTAGTGACCAGGCCAAGAGCCACCATGAAGGCCATTTTCTGTATGGGAGAGGGGACATGTTAGAGTGTGACACCCATATGAATACCATACAGTGAAAGGTAGAGATGGGACATGTTAGAGTGTGACACCCATTTCCATAACATACAGGTGGAGAGGGGACATGTTAGAGTGTGACATCCATATGAATACCATACAGTGAAAGGTGGAGAGGGGACATGTTACAGTGTGACACCCATATGAATACCATACAGTGAAAGGTGGAGAGGGGACATGTTACAGTGTGACACCCATATGAATACCATACAGTGAAAGGTGGAGAGGGGACATGTTAGAGTGTGACACTCATAGGAATCACATACAGGTGGAGGGGGGACATGTTACAGTGTGACACCCATATTAATACCATACAGGTGGCGAGGGGACATGTTACAGTGTGACACCCATATGAATACCATACAGGTGGCGAGGGGACATGTTACAGTGTGACACCCATATGAATCCCATACAGGTGGAGAGGGGACATGTTAGAGTGTGACACTCATAGGAATCACATCCAGGTGGAGAGGGGACATGTTAGAGTGTGACACCCATAGGAATACCATACAGTGAAAGGTGGAGAGGGGACATGTTCGAGTGTGACACTCATAGGAATGACATACAGGTGGAGAGGGGACATGTTAGAGTGTGACACCCATAGGAATACCATACAGTGAAAGGTGGAGAGGGGACATGTTAGAGTGTGACACCCATAGGAACCTCCATACAGGAGAGAGGGAAAGGTTCCATCATATAGATTCATAACAAAGTAGTGTCTAGTTTTCCCATTCCAGTCCCACAGTGGGAGGCATGTCAACTGGGATGAGATATAATCTGCCTCCTCAATCCTCCAGAACCCATCTATTCTCCAGCTGGAGAACCCTCAGGTTAGGGTTGGAATGTTCACAACTCTCAGCTTCAGGTTGTGAGTGTTCTCTCCTGAAGAGTCTGCTTCCCCTTATGGTTTATTCATGAAGAGTTTTCCCTTCCTTCCCTCCCTCCTCTCCCTCCCTCCCTCCTCCTCTCCCTCCCTCCTCCTCTCCCTCCCCTCCCTCCTCTCCTCCCCTCCTCCTCTCCCTCCCCTCCCTCCTCTCCCTCCCTCCTCCTCTCCCTCCCCTCCCTCCTCTCCCTCCCCTCCCTCCTCTCTCTCCTCCTCCCTCTCCTCCCTCTCTCTCTCCCTCCTCTCCCTCCTCTCCCTCTCCTCCCCCCCTCCCCTCCCCTCCCCTCCCTCTCCCCTCCCCTCCCTCCCCTCCCTCTCCTCCCTCCTCTCCCTCCTCTCCCTCTCCTCCCTCCTCTCCCTCCTCTCCCTCTCCTCCCTCCTCTCCCTCCTCTCCCTCCCTCCTCTCCCTCTCCTCCCTCCTCTCCCTCCTCTCCCTCCCTCCTCCTCCCTCCTCTCCCTCCTCTCCCTCT
>NW_028165409.1:220000-237716 GCF_964263955.1 Coregonus lavaretus | reverse complement strand
ATTCAACTTGTTAGAAAACGCATTCATTTGCCCAAGTCAATCATAAGACATGAACAAAATGCATCAGTGATTCGTATTTCCATGAACTTTCTGGCACGGCACAGGAATGCCCCTGTCTGTGTGCATGTGTGCGGTGCGCGCGTATGTCTACACTTTGTGTAGCCGTTAGCGATGATGCTAATGATAACCTTCTTCTGGTAGGGAAGGAATGGCTTTCCCCAAAACCTTCGCAAGTAAATGTTAACTACAAAGTAGCCTATGCCTGCCTGGCAGAATTATACCGTGATCATTTGCATCACTCCAGTGGCCATTTGTTCTACAGCAACACCGCTTAACCAAACAAAGGTCTCTTCCTGGTGCACGCTTGCATTTAAGGGTAACTACACCCCAAAATCTAAATGTCTTACATTTTTCCCAGACCTCACAAATGGTCACCTGATAGGGTTTAAACATTGTTGTGGACATAGAACATCCAATTGTGCTGTTTTGCTATTAAAAACGTGTACTTTTGAGAGCGAAAACCTGCCAAAACAGGGACAAACGGTCAACGGGGAAATCTAAACGGAGAAAAGGGAACTTGGGAATTAACAGAATCAGGCAAAACATTGAAGGGATTTTATAGTGCCCTAATGGACTACAGACATTGACTGTCTCCTAGACTAAAAACAAAGGCTGCATGTACTGCCTATATTTTGAGGGAAACGCACTGTCCATTATTTGATTTGATCAGGGCAGGGCAGCACACACAAACTGCATTTAGTCCAATAACAATCCATGATATTATTAGGGTGATAAATAAAAGGCAGTTGCTCCATGACACAAGAGCACGCTCTACTGGGACAAAAAGCTTACAGCACCTGGCATTCCCAGGCGGTCTCCCATCCAAGTACTAACCAGGCCCGACCCTGCTTAGCTTCCGAGATCGGACGAGATCAGGCGTATTCAGGCTGGTATGGCCGTAAGCGAGGGAAGACCTCTTGGTACACTATATAAAGTCAATGTGTCACTCACTCTGAAAGGGACACAGAAACGTATCCACTTTGTGACACAAACTGAAGAAGCTCAACCCTTGCTTACATTTCCAATATATATATATATATATATATATATATATATATATATATGAGTCTTGTTGGGGGGGGGGGGAAGAGGGCATATCCTATGTTGATTTATGACAAGTTCATTGACTAGGGCCCTATAAAATAGGCGTTGCGGACCGAATCACGGAATCCAGACATTAAACCGAAATTCAACAATATTCAAACATTTATTGAACTTAGTAAGAAATCAACTAAATCTATTCAACTTGTTAGAAAACGCATTCATTTGCCCAAGTCAATCATAAGACATGAACAAAATGCATCAGTGATTCGTATTTCCATGAACTTTCTGGCACGGCACAGGAATGCCCCTGTCTGTGTGCATGTGTGCGGTGCGCGCGTATGTCTACACTTTGTGTAGCCGTTAGCGATGATGCTAATGATAACCTTCTTCTGGTAGGGAAGGAATGGCTTTCCCCAAAACCTTCGCAAGTAAATGTTAACTACAAAGTAGCCTATGCCTGCCTGGCAGAATTATACCGTGATCATTTGCATCACTCCAGTGGCCATTTGTTCTACAGCAACACCGCTTAACCAAACAAAGGTCTCTTCCTGGTGCACGCTTGCATTTAAGGGTAACTACACCCCAAAATCTAAATGTCTTACATTTTTCCCAGACCTCACAAATGGTCACCTGATAGGGTTTAAACATTGTTGTGGACATAGAACATCCAATTGTGCTGTTTTGCTATTAAAAACGTGTACTTTTGAGAGCGAAAACCTGCCAAAACAGGGACAAACGGTCAACGGGGAAATCTAAACGGAGAAAAGGGAACTTGGGAATTAACAGAATCAGGCAAAACATTGAAGGGATTTGATAGTGCCCTAATGGACTACAGACATTGACTGTCTCCTAGACTAAAAACAAAGGCTGCATGTACTGCCTATATTTTGAGGGAAACGCACTGTCCATTATTTGATTTGATCAGGGCAGGGCAGCACACACAAACTGCATTTAGTCCAATAACAATCCATGATATTATTAGGGTGATAAATAAAAGGCAGTTGCTCCATGACACAAGAGCACGCTCTACTGGGACCAAAAGCTTACAGCACCTGGCATTCCCAGGCGGTCTCCCATCCAAGTACTAACCAGGCCCGACCCTGCTTAGCTTCCGAGATCAGACGACATCGGGCGTATTCAGGCTGGTAAGGCCGTAAGCGAGTGAACAACTCTTGGTACACTATATAAAGTCAATGTGTCACTCACTCTGAAAGGGACACAGAAACGTATCCACTTTGTGACACAAACTGAAGAAGCTCAACCCTTGCTTACATTTCCAATATATATATATATATATATATATATATATATATATATATATATATATATATATATATATATATATATATATATATATATATATATATATATATATATATATATTTGAGTCTTGTTGGGGGGGGGGGAAGAGGGCATATCCTATGTTGATTTATGACAAGTTCATTGACTAGGGCCCTATAAAATAGGCGTTGCGGACCGAATCACGGAATCCAGACATTAAACCGAAATGCAACAATATTCAAACATTTATTGAACTTAGTAAGAAATCAACTAAATCTATTCAACTTGTTAGAAAACGCATTCATTTGCCCAAGTCAATCATAAGACATGAACAAAATGCATCAGTGATTCGTATTTCCATGAACTTTCTGGCACGGCACAGGAATGCCCCTGTCTGTGTGCATGTGTGCGGTGCGCGCGTATGTCTACACTTTGTGTAGCCGTTAGCGATGATGCTAATGATAACCTTCTTCTGGTAGGGAAGGAATGGCTTTCCCCAAAACCTTCGCAAGTAAATGTTAACTACAAAGTAGCCTATGCCTGCCTGGCAGAATTATACCGTGATCATTTGCATCACTCCAGTGGCCATTTGTTCTACAGCAACACCGCTTAACCAAACAAAGGTCTCTTCCTGGTGCACGCTTGCATTTAAGGGTAACTACACCCCAAAATCTAAATGTCTTACATTTTTCCCAGACCTCACAAATGGTCACCTGATAGGGTTTAAACATTGTTGTGGACATAGAACATCCAATTGTGCTGTTTTGCTATTAAAAACGTGTACTTTTGAGAGCGAAAACCTGCCAAAACAGGGACAAACGGTCAACGGGGAAATCTAAACGGAGAAAAGGGAACTTGGGAATTAACAGAATCAGGCAAAACATTGAAGGGATTTGATAGTGCCCTAATGGACTACAGACATTGACTGTCTCCTAGACTAAAAACAAAGGCTGCATGTACTGCCTATATTTTGAGGGAAACGCACTGTCCATTATTTGATTTGATCAGGGCAGGGCAGCACACACAAACTGCATTTAGTCCAATAACAATCCATGATATTATTAGGGTGATAAATAAAAGGCAGTTGCTCCATGACACAAGAGCACGCTCTACTGGGACAAAAAGCTTACAGCACCTGGCATTCCCAGGCGGTCTCCCATCCAAGTACTAACCAGGCCCAACCCTGCTTAGCTTCCGAGATCAGACGACATCGGGCGTATTCAGGCTGGTAAGGCCGTAAGCGAGTGAACAACTCTTGGTACACTATATAAAGTCAATGTGTCACTCACTCTGAAAGGGACACAGAAACGTATCCACTTTGTGACACAAACTGAAGAAGCTCAACCCTTGCTTACATTTCCAAAATATATATATATATATATATATATATATATATATATGAGTCTTGTTGGGGGGGGGGGGAAGAGGGCATATCCTATGTTGATTTATGACAAGTTCATTGACTAGGGCCCTATAAAATAGGCGTTGCGGACCGAATCACGGAATCCAGACATTAAACCGAAATGCAACAATATTCAAACATTTATTGAACTTAGTAAGAAATCAACTAAATCTATTCAACTTGTTAGAAAACGCATTCATTTGCCCAAGTCAATCATAAGACATGAACAAAATGCATCAGTGATTCGTATTTCCATGAACTTTCTGGCACGGCACAGGAATGCCCCTGTCTGTGTGCATGTGTGCGGTGCGCGCGTATGTCTACACTTTGTGTAGCCGTTAGCGATGATGCTAATGATAACCTTCTTCTGGTAGGGAAGGAATGGCTTTCCCCAAAACCTTCGCAAGTAAATGTTAACTACAAAGTAGCCTATGCCTGCCTGGCAGAATTATACCGTGATCATTTGCATCACTCCAGTGGCCATTTGTTCTACAGCAACACCGCTTAACCAAACAAAGGTCTCTTCCTGGTGCACGCTTGCATTTAAGGGTAACTACACCCCAAAATCTAAATGTCTTACATTTTTCCCAGACCTCACAAATGGTCACCTGATAGGGTTTAAACATTGTTGTGGACATAGAACATCCAATTGTGCTGTTTTGCTATTAAAAACGTGTACTTTTGAGAGCGAAAACCTGCCAAAACAGGGACAAACGGTCAACGGGGAAATCTAAACGGAGAAAAGGGAACTTGGGAATTAACAGAATCAGGCAAAACATTGAAGGGATTTTATAGTGCCCTAATGGACTACAGACATTGACTGTCTCCTAGACTAAAAACAAAGGCTGCATGTACTGCCTATATTTTGAGGGAAACGCACTGTCCATTATTTGATTTGATCAGGGCAGGGCAGCACACACAAACTGCATTTAGTCCAATAACAATCCATGATATTATTAGGGTGATAAATAAAAGGCAGTTGCTCCATGACACAAGAGCACGCTCTACTGGGACAAAAAGCTTACAGCACCTGGCATTCCCAGGCGGTCTCCCATCCAAGTACTAACCAGGCCCAACCCTGCTTAGCTTCCGAGATCGGACGAGATCAGGCGTATTTTTTTTTTTTTTTTTATTTTTTTTTTTAAATTAACCCATCTTTATATCATAGCTTCATATTTCACATCTTCACATCATATCATAGCTTCACAGCTTCTTTTTACATATCATAGCTTCATATTTCACATCATTTCTTCACATCTCATAGCTTCACAGCTTCTTTTTACATATCATAGCTTCATATTTCACATCTCATCGCTTCACAGCTTATTTTCATATCATAGCTTCATATTTCACATCACTTCTTCACATCTCATAGCTTCACAGCTTCTTTTTTACATATCATAGCTTCATATTTCACATCACTTCTTCACATCTCATAGCTTCACAGCTTCTTTTTACATATCATAGCTTCATATTTCACATCTCATAGCTTCACAGCTTATTTTTACATATCATAGCTTCATATTTCACATCTCATAGCTTCACAGCTTATTTTTTCCATATCATATCTTCATATTTCACATCTTCACATCTCAGCCTATAACGCAGATTATCAGTCCACGTCATAGCTTCTTACATGCTTTTACAGCAACTGGTATTCCAAGGTGGTCCCCCATCCAAGTACTAACCAGCCCTAAACCTGCTTAGCTTCCGAGATCTGACGAGATCGGGCGTATTTTTTTTTATTTTTTTTTTTTTTTTTTATCCCTATCAAATCAAAGAACCCAAAGAAATAAAAATACAACAAAAACTATTTTACAAAAAAAAACCCAGACATGACTAAGACATAACAAATTCCACCCACAAAATAGGCAGATAAAAGCCACCCCCTATCAAATAAAAATAAACAAAGAAAATATTCAAAATAATTCTTTCAAAAATTATAAGTGATTCCTCCACCATCCACCTTTGCAATCAACCCACACCCCTCCACAAAATGTTTATCAAAATCTTCCATCCCATAATTAAACAACATATCCATGTGTTTACTAAACAGTGATATAAAAATACCCCACACCTTCACCCTCTTCCTGTCAAAAAAACCATAATTCCTCCTACAAAAAATAGCATACCTCACAAAACTCAAAACAATATTCAACAAGCACACATTAACGCCATCACATTTACCAGACACTCCAAATAACACAAGTTCCTCCCACACATACTTTTTCAAGAAATCACCCCCCCAGTTTTTACTTAACATTTCCTTAACTTTACAAAACATATCTTTTAATTCCTCACATTCTATAAACAAATGCATAAGCGTTTCTGGGAAACATCCACATATATCGCATTCCCTTTTTACTTCACAATTAATTTGATGTAACACCACCTTTGTAAATATTCTATTGTGTCTTAACTTAAAATCATTATTTTCACACTCCTTACTATTATATTTTACATTTAAATTTTCCCATATCTTTTTTTCATCCAATTCTGGAAAAACTGTTTTCCAAAATTTTTCAGCAGCCGGCCTTCTATAACATTTTCCTACCATTATTCTATACAATATTTTCACTGGTATAGTAGATAAATGTACTTTCTTCTCACTGCTACCAATGAACAAATTAGGAAATACAAACAGATTTTCTCTTTCAACCTCACTATTTATTAAATCCACCCATGCGCTTGGTATGCTATTCTTTATCTTGTCATACATATTATTCACTGTTCCCCTTCCCACCTCTTCATCCCATTCCTTGATAATATCAAAAATAGCTTCTTCAGGTAAAAACCCTGGAATTACCTCATAGGTATAATCTTTTATTTGTCGTAGACCTGCACTCCTAAATACTTTAGCCCAACCCTGCTTAGCTTCCGAGATCGGACGAGATCAGGCGTATTTTTTTTTTTTTTTTATATTTTATTATGAAAATCAGACAATTTTACATCATTTCAATCATCATTAAAGGGTGAACAATTCACCCTTTTACAAAATCAGAAAGAAAATACAATAAATCAACAATTAAAACACTCACCTAATCCAATTAATAATAAAACACAAGTTTTCCATTAGATGAAATTCTAATAAATGTACTCCCCCACACAAATTCTTTTTCAAAGTTGCCCCCACCATATCTCTGCATTATCTCTATATTTCCCTCCAACATACTCTTAAAAAGTACCTCCACACTCACACATTTCCCTTCATAATGCCCCAAGTTCCTTCTTAGTCTTACAGCATATCGAGCATGACTTAAAACATAATTAACCAAATTAAAATTCAAAACTTTACTTTCCCATTAATACCAAAAAGAAAAAATCTCCTCCATTCCACCCCATTAAAAATCTCCTCCCCCCAATGTTTCACTAAAAGCTCCTTTAAAAACTCATGAAAACCTCTTATTCTACTGCATTCAATGAAAAAGTGCATAAAGTTTTCCACCTCTATATGACAAATGTCACATTCTCTATTAATATTTCTGTTGATTTGATGTAAGACCACATTAGTAAAAATCCTATTATGTTTTATTTTAAAATAATTGTCTTCACATTCTATGGAATTCCCCTTTACATTAACATTCCTCCATATTGACTTCACATCCAAATCTACAAAAACCTCCGACCACACTTTCTCAGAAGCAGGCACTCTTATCTCTTTTAAAATACATTTACTATAGACTGTTTTAACTTTCAAGCCTGACAAATCACGTTTCACTCCACCACTTTCATAAAATAAAACTGGCAAACCCCTGGCTCTCTTAACCGCCCCTGTATTTATTAAAACACCCCATTCCTCCGGAATGCACCTTAAAATTCTCTTATACATATTTTCTACTGTAGTTTTGCTTATTTCATCATCAACCTCAACAACATTGTCATAAATAGCTTGTACCGGTAGAAACCCCGGCCTGACCTCATATAGAATATCACCAATCTGTCGCATCCCAGCTCTCATAAAATATTTACAATACAACATTGTATTATTATATTTGATCTTTGGATTCAAAAAGATAGGCTGATTTAAAATATTTTCCAAAATATTACATTCATACGAAATGTGTGGTAAAACCTGCCCCCAAGCCTCGAAAACTTCCTTATAAAACAAAGGTATATTTCCCAACATTTCTTGTTTTACACTCATTAATAAACCATTATCCCCCATCCTCCCAACCTCCTGCAAATACTCTGCAAAAAACTTTTTCCACCCGTAATCTAATTCCCCATATAAATACTTCCGAACCATTTTCACTCTTATTGCTATTTTCTTCACCCTTAAATCCACTAACTTCAAGCCCCCCTCCTCATAACCCGCAATCAATGTTTTAAAAGCAATTTTCGCCCCCTTCCCATCCCATAAAAATTCAACTCAAATCTTATTCATTTCAATTAAAACCCATTCTGGCACATCTAAGACATTCATGACGTGAATACAAATTGACATCAGTAAAGAATTTATAACAATAACCTTCCCCTTTAATTTTAACAACCTCCCCTTCCACATATTTACAACCTTTCTGACTTTATTTATCACCCCACTCCATGTCAAATCCCTAGCTTCTTTTTCTTTTACACCTAAAAAAACTCCTAACACCTTAAAATATTCTTTGGCCTCTTTAAAAGGAAAATTCCCCTCATTTACCTTCCCAATATACATTACAACAGACTTTTCCATATTAACTTTAGCTCCTGATGCTCTTCCATATACTTTAAAACCTTCTATTACCCTTTTTACACTGTCCTCATCTCTAACTGTTATAGTTGTGTCATCTGCATATTGGTGAATCAAACTAAATCCCCCCTGTGGAGTCTGTACACAATTAATACAATTATCCTTCTTAAGAAAAGCCGCTAAAGGCTCAGCTGATAAAACATACAATAAAGCAGATAAAGGACATCCCTGTCTCACAGATCTCTCCAGAGTAAAAGAATCAGTTAAAACCCCATTGCATTTCACCCTACTTTTTGCATTTCTATATAATAATTTAATCCACCCTATTATTTTATTACCAAAGCCAAATCTTTCCAAGACCCTAAACATAAAATAATGTTCTACTCTATCAAAAGCCTTATTTAAATCTATGCTTAAAACAATACCTCCTATCTTATCCCCATTCATTTTGTGTATCACGTCTCTAATCGTATTAATTGTGTCAGCTATATCCCTCCCAGGAACACTATAATTCTGTGTTGGTGCTATAATATCATGTAAAACTCTCTTCATCCTATTCGCTAAAATTTTGGCCAAAATCTTATAATCCACATTTAATAAACTAATTGGCCTATAATTTTCCAATTTCACCTTACTCCCTTTGTTTTTATATAAAATAGTTATCATTCCTGTCACCATTGATTCTGATACACAATCATTCTCCTCCATATAGTGATAAACCTCCAATAAAATAGGTGCTACAAGACTTTCATAAATTTTATAAAACTCTGCAATGATACCATCTACACCAGGGCTCTTATTCACCTGTAAACCCTTTATCGCATCCATCACTTCATTTACTGTAATCTTCCCATCACACATCACCTTATCTTCTCCATTAATTTTCACCTCCACACTACCTAAAATCTCCTGTACACACCCCTCATCCACCTCCCCTTTTTTAAATAAGTCCTTATAAAACCTCTGCACTGTCTCTAAAATCTCTACATAATCATCTACTACTTCCCCCTTTACATTTTCAATCTGTCTAAGATATGTTCTTCTTTGAGTACTCTTCTCTAATCCAAGAAAAAAAGAAGTGCATTTCTCCCCCTCCAAAAAATACTTTGCTTTGCTTCTTATAATGGCCCCCATACACTTATCCATGTCATATTTACTCAATTTTGCTCTCAACTCTAAAAACTTTTCTATATTATAATTAGGTTCACTGTCACACTTCCCCATTTCCTCAACCAATTTGTCTCTCAACTCATTTTCTTTTCTTTTCATCCTGCCTCTCTTTTTCCTTGCATATCTTATACTAAAAACTTTTATTTTTTCCTTAACCTTGTCCCACCATAAACACTTATCCTCCCCTTTCTGCTTATCCTCCATTTCACATATTATCAAAGATTTAAGTTGTTTACAATAATCCTCATCCCCCAAATAACTCGCATTCATACACCATGTACCACCTCCTATGCTTTCCTTGTCTAAACCCACCGAGAAATTTAAACATGCATGATCACTGAATGTTGTGAATACATACTTAACATCTTTCATACAATCCCTTAAATCTTCTTTAACTAAAATCAAATCTATTCTGGTTTGTTTTAATTCCCCTAAAACCACCTGCCTTCTAGAAAATTCTCGTTTATCGGGATTGTCATCTCTCCATATGTCAATAAGTTTTTTCTCAACCATCATTTTCTTTAAAACCCCTCTAGATGCATCATTTCTAAAAGCAGCTCCCCTTGTCATATCTAATCTGTCCAATTTCACATTAAAATCCCCCACCACGATGCAATTTCCCACACTCCATCGTCCCACTTCGACAAATAAAACCTTGCGCTCTATTTCGTTATTTGGCGCATAAACATTTATAATTCTAAACTTCATATCCATATACTCAAAATCTAAAACAAAAATTCTCCCATTATTATCATCATGTACATGTACCACTTTATCCACCACATCCTTTCTCACTAGAATAGCAACCCCACTAGAATTCCCTCTACCATTATTAACAAAAATAAAATCCCTCCATATTTGTTTTACTTTCAATACACAATCATTGTCCCAATGCGTCTCTTGTAGACATAAGATATCCACATTCTTCATTTGAACTATATTTTGAAATTTATCCATTGTCCTTAAACCATTTACATTTAGGGACACAAACTTAACCATTTCAAAAAATAATAAAATGAAAAGAAATACCTTCATTGTCCTCTACTTTTTGTCCTGTTTCTTTCCTCTTCTATCCTTCTTCTCCCCCCCCCCCGTCGCTTTCCTCTTCCTGTAGCTTTCCCTTAGTTTTTCTACCTTTGCCCCTTCGTCCGTATCAGATATCTCCTCCAAGCCCATTTCGTCCAACCAACTCAAGTTCTTTACTCCCACATCCGTTGTGCTCCCCGTATCTCTCTCCGTCTCTGGTATTGTCGTCAAAATCAAACTCCCCTCCATGTCTTCACCCCCTGAGGTACTCGCAGGGCCTGAGCTTTCCCCAAAAATCTGCGCGTCCCCAGTGCCTCCACCCAGCCCGATCCCCCCCTCCTCCTGTAAACTCCCTCTTCTCATCTCTGAGTCCAAGCTGCTCCCTATTTCGTCTGCCTTTTGCTCTTCCATCTCTCCACCTTCCTCCACATCCTCTTCCCCATCCTCTTCTTCTCCTCCCGGTGATACATCAGCTTCCATTAAGAGGTCCTGGCTCTCCTCCTCGCTTACAACCTCTCCACAGTTGCACTCATCGGTTCCCTTCCGACATCCTGCGCAAACTGCCCTATCCCTCGCTCCAGCACATTCCCTCGCATAGTGTCCCTGGTTTCCGCACTTAAAACACCTAAAGTCAGGGCAGTCCTTTAAAATATGTCCAGGTTGAATACACAGGCGACATACCCTAACCTGCTTGTCATGAATCACCCTGAAATATTCACCACCCTCCATTGTCTCGAACTTAGTGGAATACGGCAAGGACTGCACGGTGTCCGTGAACTTTACCTTACAGTATCTTGTCCCATCCACGATTTCCGTCCCCGGCCAGACTCTCCTTCTGATTTCTGAGACCGCAGCTACACCCCAGCTCCGCAGTTTATCCAGTATAGCTCCGTCTTCGATATAAACTGGCAAATTCATAAACGAGACTATGAGTTCGTTTGCCATCATGTCTCTCGCCATTACCTTCGTGTTCTTAATCATGAACCCATCCATTAAACACTCTTTTCCATTTTCATCCCCCATCGTGACTTCATATTTCCTTTCTCCTTTTATTCTGCACCCCACCACCTTTCCGCACACATCTTTAATTGATCTTAGTAATTCCATCGTCGTTATCTTGTCTTCTCCCATCAATTCCACTGCCACTGTTCGTTCCTTGCCGTATTTTGAACCACCTTCAGGTCCAAGTTTTGTCCGTTGTGCATTGCCTTTGTCTTTATCCGTTCCATTATTCTTTGCCATGTTGTCCGTCATTAACCAAACAGAAAAAAAAGTCTCAAAAAACTCACCCCCAAGCAGCAGAACTGCAAGGGGGGGGGGGGGGGAAACTAACTAACCTTAAACTTAATTGAATTCAAAATCAAACAATTGTCCTTCAATAAACTAAGAAACTCAAGCAAATAGTTCTCTCCCAAACACTCACTTACAGCTTAATCACCTGCACCTGTCTCACTCAACTCACCGGAAGGGTGTATTCAGGCTGGTATGGCCGTAAGCGAGGGAACAACTCTTGGTACACTATATAAAGTCAATGTGTCACTCACTCTGAAAGGGACACAGAAACGTATCCACTTTGTGACACAAACTGAAGAAGCTCAACCCTTGCTTACATTTCCAATATATATATATATATGAGTCTTGTTGGGGGGGGGGGGGGGGGGGGGGGGGAGAGGGCATATCCTATGTTGATTTATAACAAGTTCATTGACTAGGGCCCTATAAAATAGGCGTTGCGGACCGAATCACGGAATCCAGACATTAAACCGAAATTCAACAATATTCAAACATTTATTGAACTTAGTAAGAAATCAACTAAAACTATTCAACTTGTTAGAAAACGCATTAATTTGCCCAATTTTTTATTTTTATTTTTTATTTTTTTATTTCACCTTTATTTAACCAGGTAAACCAGTTGAGAACAAGTTCTCATTTACAACTGCGACCTGGCCAAGATAAAGCATAGCAGTGCGATAAAAACAAACACAGAGTTACATATGGGGTAAAACAAAACAAAGTCAAAAATACAACCGAAATACATATAATATACAGTGTGCAAATTTAGCAAGTTATGGAGGTAGGCAATAAAACAGGCTATAGTGCAAAATAATTACAATTAGTATTAACACTGGAATGATAGATGTGCAAGAGATGATGTGCAAATAGAGATACTGGGGTACAAATGAGCAAAATAGATAACAATATAGGGATGAGGTAGTTGGGCGGGCTAATTTCAGATGGGCTGTGTACAGGTGCAGTGATCGGTAAGGTGCTCTGACAACTGATGCTTAAAGTTAGTGAGGGAGATAAGTGTCTCCAGCTTCAGAGATTTTTGCAATTTGTTCCAGTCGTTGGCAGCAGAGAACTGGAAGGAATTGCGGCCAAAGGAGGTGTTGGCTTTGGGGATGACCAGTGAGATATACCCGCTGGAGCGCAGACTACGGGTGGGTGTTGCTATGGTGACCAATGAGCTAAGATAAGGCGGGGATTTGCCTAGCAGTGATTTATAGATGGCCTGGAGCCAGTGGGTTTGGCGACGAATATGTAGTGAGGACCAGCCAACAAGAGCGTACAGGTCACAGTGGTGGGTATTATATGGGGCTTTGGAGACAAAACGGATGGCACTGTGATAGACTACATCCAATTTGCTGAGTAGAGTGTTGGAGGCTATTTTGTAAATGACATCGCCGAAGTCAAGGATCGGTAGGATAGTCAGTTTTACGAGGGCATGTTTGGCAGCATGAGTGAAGGAGGCTTTGTTGCGAAATAGGAAACCGATTCTAGATTTAACTTTGGATTGGAGATTCTTAATGTGAGTCTGGAAGGAGAGTTTACAGTCTAACCAGACACCTAGGTATTTGTAGTTGTCCACATACTCTAGGTCAGACCCGTCGAGAGTAGTGATTCTAGTCGGGTGGGCGGGTGCAAGCAGCGTTCGGTTGAAGAGCATGCATTTAGTTTTACTAGTGTTTAAGAGCAGTTGGAGGCTACTGAAGGAGTGTTGTATGGAATTGAAGCTCGTTTGGAGGTTTGTTAACACAGTGTCCAATGAAGGGCCAGATGTATACAAAATGGTGTCGTCTGCGTAGAGGTGGATCTGAGAGTCACCAGCAGCAAGAGCGACGTCATTGATATACACAGAGAAAATAGTCGGCCCAAGAATTGAACCCTGTGGCACCCCCATAGAGACTGCCATAGGTCCAGACAACAGGCCCTCCGATTTGACACATTGAACTCTATCTGAGAAGTAGTTGGTGAACCAGGCGAGGCAGTCATTTGAGAAACCAAGGCTATTTAGTCTGCCAATAAGAATGCGGTGGTTGACAGAGTCGAAAGCCTTGGCCAGGTCAATGAAAACGGCTGCACAGTACTGTCTATTATCGATCGCGGTTATAATATCGTTTAGGACCTTGAGCGTGGCTGAAGTGCACCCATGACCAGCTCGGAAACCGGATTGCATAGCGGAGAAGGTACGGTGGGATTCGAAATGGTCGGTGATCTGTTTGTTGACTTGGCTTTCAAAAACTTTTGAAAGGCAGGGCAGGATGGATATGGGTCTGTAACAGTTTGGATCTAGAGTGTCACCCCCTTTGAAGAGGGGGATGACCGCGGCAGCTTTCCAATCTCTGGGGATCTCAGACGTTACGAAAGAGAGGTTGAACAGGCTAGTAATAGGGGTTGCGACAATTTCGGCGGCTAGTTTTAGAAAGAAAGGGTCCAGATTGTCTAGCCCAGATGATTTGTAGGGGTCCAGATTTTGCAGCTCTTTTAGAACATCAGCTGTCTGGATTTGTGTGAAGGAGAAGCGGTGGGGGCATGGGCAAGTTGCAGCGGAGGGTGCAGAGCTGGTGGCCGGGGTAGTGGTAGCCAGGTGGAAAGCATGGCCAGCCGTAGCAAAATGCTTGTTGAAATTCTCGATTATTGTAGATTTATAAGACATGAACAAAATGCATCAGTGATTCGTATTTCCATGAACTTTCTGAAACGGCACAGGAATGCCCCTGTCTGTGTGCATGTGTGCGGTGCGCGCGTATGTCTACACTTTGTGTAGCCGTTAGCGATGATGCTAATGATAACCTTCTTCTGGTAGGGAAGGAATGGCTTTCCCCAAAACCTTCGCAAGTAAATGTTAACTACAAAGTAGCCTATGCCTGCCTGGCAGAATTATACCGTGATCATTTGCATCACTCCAGTGGCCATTTGTTCTACAGCAACACCACTTAACCAAACAAAGGTCTCTTCCTGGTGCACGATTGCATTTAAGGGTAACTACACCCCAAAATCTAAATGTCTTACATTTTCCACAGACCTCACAAATGGTCACCTGATAGGGTTTAAACATTGTTGTGGACATAGAACATCCAATTGTGCTGTTTTGCTATTAAAAAGGTGTACTTTTGTGAGCGAAAACCTGCCAAAACAGGGAAAAACGGTCAACAGGGAAATCTAAACGGAGAAAAGGGAACTTGGGAATTAACGGAATCAGGCAAAACATTGAAGGGATTTTATAGTGCCCTAATGGACTACAGACATTGACTGTCTCCTAGACTAAAAACAAAGGCTGCATGTACTGCCTATATTTTGAGGGAAACGCACTGTCCATTATTTGATTTGATCAGGGCAGGGCAGCACACACAAACTGAATTTATTCCAATAACAATCCATGATATTATTAGGGTGATAAATAAAAGGCAGTTGCTCCATGACACAAGAGCACGCTCTACTGGGACAAAAAGCTTACAGCACCTGGTATTCCCAGGCAGTCTCCCATCCAAGTACTAACCAGGCCCGACCCTTCTTAGCTTCCGAGATCGGACGAGATCGGGAGTATTCAGGCTGGTATGGCCGTAAGCGAGGGTACAACTCTTGGTACACTATATAAAGTCAATGTGTCACTCACTCTGAAAGGGACACAGAAACGTATCCACTTTGTGACACAAACTGAAGAAGCTCAACCCTTGCTTACATTTCCAATATATATATATATATATATATATATATATATATATATATACAGTGGGGAAAAAAAGTATTTAGTCAGCCACCAATTGTGCAAGTTCTCCCACTTAAAAAGATGAGAGAGGCCAGTAATTTTCATCATAGGTTCACGTCAACTATGACAGACAGAATGTGGAAAAAAAATCCAGATAATCAAATTGTAGGATTTTTTATAATTTATTTGCAAATTATGGTGGAAAATAAGTATTTGGTCAACAACAAAAGTTTCTCAATACTTTGTTATATACCCTTTGTTGGCAATGACACAGGTCAAACGTTTTCTGTAAGTCTTCACAAGGTTTTCACACACTGTTGCTGGTATTTTGGCCCATTCCTCCATGCAGATCTCCTCTAGAGCAGTGATGTTTTGGGGCTGTCGCTGGGCAACACAGACTTTCAACTCCCTCCAAAGATTTTCTATGGGGTGGAGATCTGGAGACTGGCTAGGCCACTCCAGGACCTTGAAATGCTTCTTACGAAGCCACTCCTTCGTTGCCCGGGCGGTGTGTTTGGGATCATTGTCATGCTGAAAGACCCAGCCACAATTCATCTTCAATGCCCTTGCTGATGGAAGGAGGTTTTCACTCAAAATCTC
Source organism: Coregonus lavaretus (assembly GCF_964263955.1). Classification (NCBI taxonomy): domain Eukaryota; kingdom Metazoa; phylum Chordata; class Actinopteri; order Salmoniformes; family Salmonidae; genus Coregonus; species Coregonus lavaretus. The sequence goes on along the minus strand of NW_028165409.1, from coordinate 221,471 downwards.
ACGAGACATGGCCCCATTCATTCTTTCCTTTACACGGATCAGTCATCCTGGTCCCTTTGCAGAAAAACAGCCCCAAAGCATGATGTTTCCACCCCCATGCTTCACAGTAGGTATGGTGTTCTTTGGATGCAACTCAGCATTCTTTGTCCTCCAAACACGACGAGTTGAGTTTTTACCAAAAAGTTCTATTTTGGTTTCATCTGACCATATGACATTCTCCCAATCCTCTTCTGGATCATCCAAATGCACTCTAGCAAACTTCAGACGGGCCTGGACATGTACTGGCTTAAGCAGGGGGACACGTCTTGCACTGCAGGATTTGAGTCCCTGGCGGCGTAGTGTGTTACTGTTGGTAGGCTTTGTTACTTTGGTCCCAGCTCTCTGCAGGTCATTCACTAGGTCCCCCCGTGTGGTTCTGGGATGTTTGCTCACCGTTCTTGTGATCATTTTGACCCCACGGGTGAGATCTTGCGTGGTGCCCCAGATCGAGGGAGATTATCAGTGGTCTTGTATGTCTTCCTTTTCCTAATAATTGCTCCCACAGTTGATTTCTTCAAACCAAGCTGCTTACCTATTGCAGATTCAGTCTTCCCAGCCTGGTGCAGGTCTACAATTTTGTTTCTGGTGTCCTTTGACAGCTCTTTGGTCTTGGCCATAGTAGAGTTTGGAGTGTGACTGTTTGAGGTTGTGGACAGGTGTCTTTTATACTGATAACAAGTTCAAACAGGTGCCATTAATACAGGTAACGAGTGGAGGACAGAGGAGCCTCTTAAAGAAGAAGTTACAGGTCTGTGAGAGCCAGAAATCTTGCTTGTTTGTAGGTGACCAAATACTTATTTTCCACCATAATTTGCAAATAAATTCATAAAAAATCCTACAATGTGATTTTCTGGATTTTCTTTCTCTCAATTTGTCTGTCATAGTTGACGTGTACCTATGATGAAAATTACAGGCCTCTCTCATCTTTTTAAGTGGGAGAACTTGCACAATTGGTGGCTGACTAAATACTTTCTTTCCCCACTGTATATATGTATATATATACATATATATATAAATATATTTTTGAGTCTTGTTGGGGGGGGGGGAGAAGGGCATATCCTATGTTGATTTATGACAAGTTCATTGACTAGGGCCCTATAAAATAGGCGTTGCGGACCGAATCACGGAATCCAGACATTAAACCGAAATTCAACAATATTCAAACATTTATTGAACTTAGTAAGAAATCAACTAACTCTATTCAACTTGTTAGAAAACGCATTCATTTGCCCAAGTCAATCATAAGACATGAACAAAATGCATCAGTGATTCGAATTTCCATTAACTTTCTGGCACGGCACAGGAATGCCCCTGTCTGTGTGCATGTGTGCGGTGCGCGCGTATATCTACACTTTGTGTAGCCGTTAGCGATGATGCTAATGATAACCTTCTTCTGGTAGGGAAGGAAGGGCTTTCCCCAAAACCTTCGCAA
>NW_028165409.1:212500-217500 GCF_964263955.1 Coregonus lavaretus | reverse complement strand
GCATTCATTTGCCCAAGTCAATCATAAGACATGAACAAAATGCATCAGTGATTCGTATTTCCATGAACTTTCTGGCACAGGAATGCCCCTGTCTGTGTGCATGTGTGCGGTGCGCGCGTATGTCTACACTTTGTGTAGCCGTTAGCGATGATGCTAATGATAACCTTCTTCTGGTAGGGAAGGAATGGCTTTCCCCAAAACCTTCGCAAGTAAATGTTAACTACAAAGTAGCCTATGCCTGCCTGGCAGAATTATACCGTGATCATTTACATCACTCCAGTGGCCATTTGTTGAACAGCAACACCGCTTAACCAAACAAAGGATTCTTCCTGGTGCACGCTTGCGTTTAAGGGTAACTACACCCCAAAATCTAAATGTCTTACATTTTTCCCAGACCTCACAAATGGTCACCTGATAGGGTTTAAACATTTTTGTGGACATAGAACATCCAATTGTGCTGTTTTGCTATTAAAAAGGTGTACTTTTGAGAGCGAAAACCTGCCAAAACAGGGACAAACGGTCAACGGGGAAATCTAAACGGAGAAAAGGGAACTTGGGAATTAACGGAATCAGGCAAAACATTGAAGGGATTTTATAGTGCCCTAATGGACTACAGACATTGACTGTCTCCTAGACTAAAAACAAAGGCTGCATGTACTGCCTATATTTTGAGGGAAACGCACTGTCCATTATTTGATTTGATCAGGGCAGGGCAGCACACACAAACTGCATTTAGTCCAATAATAATCCATGATATTATTAGGGTGATAAATAAAAGGCAGTTGATCCATGACACAAGAGCATGCTCTACTGGGACAAAAAGCTTACAGCACCTGGTATTCCCAGGCGGTCTCCAATCCAAGTACTAACCAGGCCCGACCCTGCTTAGCTTCCGAGATCGGACGAGATCGGGCGTAGTCAGGCTGGTATGGCCGTAAGCGAGGAAACAACTCTTGGTACACTATATAAAGTAAATGTGTCACTCACTCTGAAAGGGACACAGAAACGTATCCACTTTGTGACACAAACTGAAGAAGCTCAACCCTTGCTTACATTTCCAATATATATATATATATATATATATATATATTAGAGTCTTGTTGGGGGGGGGGGGGAAGAGGGCATATCCTATGTTGATTTATGACAAGTTCATTGACTAGGGCCCTATAAAATAGGCGTTGCGGACCGAATCACGGAATCCAGACATTAAACCGAAATTCAACAATATTCAAACATTTATTGAACTTAGTAAGAAATCAACTAAATCTATTCAACTTGTTAGAAAACACATTCATTTGCCCAAGTCAATCATAAGACATGAACAAAATGCATCAGTGATTCGTATTTCCATGAACTTTCTGGCACAGGAATGCCCCTGTCTGTGTGCATGTGTGCGGTGCGCGCGTATGTCTACACTTTGTGTAGCCGTTAGCGATGATGCTAATGATAACCTTCTTCTGGTAGGGAAGGAATGGCTTTCCCCAAAACCTTCGCAAGTAAATGTTAACTACAAAGTAGCCTATGCCTGCCTGGCAGAATTATACCGTGATCATTTACATCACTCCAGTGGCCATTTGTTGAACAGCAACACCGCTTAACCAAACAAAGGATTCTTCCTGGTGCACGCTTGCGTTTAAGGGTAACTACACCCCAAAATCTAAATGTCTTACATTTTTCCCAGACCTCACAAATGGTCACCTGATAGGGTTTAAACATTTTTGTGGACATAGAACATCCAATTGTGCTGTTTTGCTATTAAAAAGGTGTACTTTTGAGAGCGAAAACCTGCCAAAACAGGGACAAACGGTCAACGGGGAAATCTAAACGGAGAAAAGGGAACTTGGGAATTAACGGAATCAGGCAAAACATTGAAGGGATTTTATAGTGCCCTAATGGACTACAGACATTGACTGTCTCCTAGACTAAAAACAAAGGCTGCATGTACTGCCTATATTTTGAGGGAAACGCACTGTCCATTATTTGATTTGATCAGGGCAGGGCAGCACACACAAACTGCATTTAGTCCAATAATAATCCATGATATTATTAGGGTGATAAATAAAAGGCAGTTGATCCATGACACAAGAGCATGCTCTACTGGGACAAAAAGCTTACAGCACCTGGTATTCCCAGGCGGTCTCCAATCCAAGTACTAACCAGGCCCGACCCTGCTTAGCTTCCGAGATCGGACGAGATCGGGCGTAGTCAGGCTGGTATGGCCGTAAGCGAGGAAACAACTCTTGGTACACTATATAAAGTAAATGTGTCACTCACTCTGAAAGGGACACAGAAACGTATCCACTTTGTGACACAAACTGAAGAAGCTCAACCCTTGCTTACATTTCCAATATATATATATATATATATATATATATATATATATATATATATATATATATATATATATATTGAGTCTTGTGGGGGGGGGGGGGGGGAAGAGGGCATATCCTATGTTGATTTATGACAAGATCATTGACTAGGGCCCTATAAAATAGGCGTTGCGGACTGAATCACGGAATCCAGACATTAAACCGAAATTCAACAATATTCAAACATTTATTGAACTTAGTAAGAAATCAACTAAATCTATTCAACTTGTTAGAAAACGCATTCATTTGCCCAAGTCAATCATAAGACATGAACAAAATGCATCAGTGATTCGTATTTCCATGAACTTTCTGAAACGGCACAGGAATGCCCCTGACTGTGTGCATGTGTGCGGTGCGCGCGTATGTCTACACTTTGTGTAGCCGTTAGCGATAATGCTAATGAGAACCTTCTTCTGGTAGGGAAGGAATGGCTTTCCCCAAAACCTTCGCAAGTAAATGTTAACTACAAAGTAGCCTATGCCTGCCTGGCAGAATTATACCGTGATCATTTGCATCACTCCAGTGGCCATTTGTTCTACAGCAACACCGCTTAACCAAACAAAGGATTCTTCCTGGTGCACGCTTGCATTTAAGGGTAACTATACCCCAAAATCTAAATGTCTTACATTTATCCCAGACCTCACAAATGGTCACCTGATAGGGTTTAAACATTGTTGTGGACATAGAACATCCAATTGTGCTGTTTTGCTATTAAAAAGGTGTACTTTTGAGAGCGAAAACCTGCCAAAACAGGGACAAACGGTCAACGGGGAAATCTAAACGGAGAAAAGGGAACTTGGGAATTAACGGAATCAGGCAAAACATTGAAGGGATTTTATAGTGCCCTAATGGACTACAGACATTGACTGTCTCCTAGACTAAAAACAAAGGCTGCATGTACTGCCTATATTTTGAGGGAAACGCACTGTCCATTATTTGATTTGATCAGGGCAGGGCAGCACACACAAACTGCATTTAGTCCAATAACAATCCATGATATTATTAGGGTGATAAATAAAAGGCAGTTGCTCCATGACACAAGAGTACGCTCTACTGGGACAAAAAGCTTACAGCACCTGGTATTCCCAGGCGGTCTCCCATCCAAGTACTAACCAGGCCCGACCCTGCTTAGCTTCCAAGATCAGATGAGATCAGGCGTATTCAGGCTGGTATGGCCGTAAGCGAGGGAAAAACTCTTGGTACACTATATAAAGTAAATGTGTCACTCACTCTGAAAGGGACACAGAAACGTATCCACTTTGTGACACAAACTGAAGAAGCTCAACCCTTGCTTACATTTCCAATATATATACAGGTAAAAGTCAGTAAATTAGAATATTTTGAAAAACTTGATTTATTTCAGTAATTGCATTCAAAAGGTGTAACTTGTACATTATATTTATTCATTGCACACAGACTGATGCATTCAAATGTTTATTTCATTTAATTTTGATGATTTGAAGTGGCAACAAATGAAAATCCAAAATTCCGTGTGTCACAAAATTAGAATATTACTTAAGGCTAATACAAAAAAGGGATTTTTTAGAAATGTTGGCCAACTGAAAAGTATGAAAATGAAAAATATGAGCATGTACAATACTCAATACTTGGTTGGAGCTCCTTTTGCCTCAATTACTGCATTAATGCGGCGTGGCATGGAGTCGATGAGTTTCTGGCACTGCTCAGGTGTTATGAGAGCCCAGGTTGCTCTGATAGTGGCCTTCAACTCTTCTGCGTTGTTGGGTCTGGCATTCTGCATCTTCCTTTTCACAATACCCCACAGATTTTCTATGGGGCTAAGGTCAGGGGAGTTGGCTGGCCAATTTAGAACAGAAATACCATGGTCCGTAAACCAGGCACGGGTAGATTTTGCGCTGTGTGCAGGCGCCAAGTCCTGTTGGAACCTGAAATCTCCATCTCCATAGAGCAGGTCAGCAGCAGGAAGCATGAAGTGCTCTAAAACTTGCTGGTAGACGGCTGCGTTGACCCTTGATCTCAGGAAACAGAGTGGACCGACACCAGCAGATGACATGGCACCCCAAACCATCACTGATGGTGGAAACTTTACACTAGACTTCAGGCAACGTGGATCCTGTGCCTCTCCTGTCTTCCTCCAGACTCTGGGACCTCGATTTCCAAAGGAAATGCAAAATTTGCTTTCGTCAGAAAACATGACTTTAGACCACTCAGCAGCAGTCCAGCTCTTTTTTTCCTTAGCCCAGGTGAGACGCTTTTCGCGCTGTTTCTTGGTCAACAGTGGCTTGACACGAGGTATGCGGCAGTTGAAACCCATGTCTTTCAAGCGTCTCTTGGTGGTGGATCTTGAAGCCCTGACTCCAGCAGCTGTCCACTCCTTGTGAATCTCCCCCACATTTTTGAATGGGTTTTTTTTCACAATCTTGACTAGGGCGCGGTGATCCCTATCGCTTGTACACTTTTTCTGACCACAGTTTTTCCTTCCCTTTGCCTCTCTATTAATGTGTTTGGACACAGAGCTCTGAGAACAGCCAGCCTCTTCTGCAATAACCTTTTGTGTCTTTCCCTCCTTGTGCAATGTGTCGATGGTCGCCTTTTGGACAGCTGTCAAATCTGAAGTCTTCCCCATGTTTGTGTAGGCTTCAGAACTGGACT